>NW_012084617.1:0-756 GCF_000956235.1 Wasmannia auropunctata
CCGTCTTCTATTAAGCGATCTTTATGCTTGATAAGTGTATCGATTAGGATATCCTTATTTATTTTTCCTGGTCTTCCGCGTGCAGGCATATTGATAATTGATATTTTACACTGTTAAACTCGACACTATTATCACAATATTTTAAAAAATAAAAAGTAAATATAAAAATAAAAAAAAAGAACAAAAACAATAAACACAGAAATCACCAAATTCACTAAACAAACGATAGGAAACGCGAATAAACCGTGTTAACCTTACGACCACCGCACAATGACTACGATGAGACAGCCACGACGCACACAAAGCCATTGCACGGCGCGGCCCATATACATAAGCATCATCTATGTATGCGTTATCTCTTCTAAGCTTACACCGCTGCGCAATCCATGCGGACAAAATCAAAACAACTTTCATCGAATCTGTCACGTGACCAGTGTAGGTGACCACGTGTCCTAAAGTGGTGTACGGACAGATATTGCTGATACAAATGTTATAAATTGATTTTCACTTTATGTACTTATAAATATTAAACGAATATAACAAAAGCGTTATAATCGTTAACATTTTTAAATGTATAATATTATAGTTTTCTCACATCCTTGTTTGTACTAGTATAGATTAATACACCTGTATTTATCTATATAATAAAATAAAATTAATAACAATATAACAATATAAATTACTCACCTTTTCAACATATTTATATGTCATATACAACACGTTAACTTAACTAACTGCAGCTATTAGCTCTATAAA
>NW_012084617.1:6963-9333 GCF_000956235.1 Wasmannia auropunctata
AAGGAAGTGAGAGGCAGTATCTTCGATACTGAATGTAACTAATGTTTATGCTAGATGTAACACTGCAGCTTTCAAAGTATCATAACTTATTCCGATCGGAATCGACATTTCGACAGCTCGAGAGGTACCGGAAACTTTCCGATCGATTCGGAAACAATCCGACTGTTCATAATAACCCATCTAGGAATATCTAGGGAAAAACGGAATAATTCCGATCGGAATCCATTTCGAACATTTTCATGATAGGTGCCCAGGTCGTATTTTTAGTCCGCGTTCCTCTCCTTAATTTGAAAATAATTAAGCCGGCGAGCTTCCTTTCAGATTCCGGTGCGAGCCAGCTAAGGCGAGAATAAAGGGGATGGCCACTATACGCCCCAAATCGGAGGCGAGAGACCCCGCAGTCGGAGATGTAACAGGTCGCTCCAAGAATAAGACCGGCCGCCAGGCACGGCCCCTGACGAGGAAGAGTTCCCCAGGACCAGCCACCTGAGCGTGCAACAACGGAAGCGTACCTGGAGGTACCGCCGACAGAAGGACGTCGCCTATATTTTAAATGACCTACATTTTAATTTTAACTCGGACCCAAAGAAACCACGCGAGGGTATCAAGGACACCAAGAGAGTCGGAATTCTCGCAAGAATCACAGTGTTGAAACATCGTTAGTGATCCGGTAACCGCGCGGAGGTAATCCGGAGAACTCGACTCTGAACTCGGGCCCAAAAAAACCCCGCGAGAGAAACAAGGACACCAAGAGAGTCGGAACTCCCGCAAGTCACAGTGTTCAGACATCGTGAATAATATCGGAGAAAAGCCAGACCCTGAACCCGGGGCCAAAGAAACCCCGCGAGTATATCAAGGACACCAAGAGAGTCGGAATTCTCGCGAAAATCACAATGTTGAAACATCGTGAGTAATCCGGTAACCGCGCGAAAATAATCCGAAAAGCTCGACTCTGAACTAGGGCCCAAAGAAACCTCGCGAGGATATCAAGGACATTAAGAGAGTCGGAATTCTCACGAAAATCACAATGTTGAAACTACGCGAGTGATCCGGTAACCGCGCGGAGGTAATCCGGAGAGCTCGACTCTGAACTCGGGCCCAACGAAACCCCGCGAGGGAATCAAGGACACCAAGAAAGTCGGAACTCCCGCGAGTAACAGTGTTCAGACATCGTGAATAATATCGGAGAAAAGTCAGACCCTGAACCCAGGCCCAAAGAAACCCCGCGAGGGAATCAAGGACACCAAGAAAGTTGGAACTCCCGCGGGTCACAGTGTACAGACATCGTGAATAATATCGGAGAAAAGCCAGAATTTGAACCCGGGCCCAAAGAAACCCCGCGAGGATATCAAGGACACCAAGAGAGTCGGAATTCTCGCGAAAATCACAATGTTGAAACATCGTGAGTGATTCGGTAACCGCGCGAAGGTAATCCGGAAAGCTCGACTCTGAACTCGGGCCCAAAGAAACCTCGCGAGGGTATCAATGACACCAAGAGAGTCGGAATTCTCATGAAAATCACAATGTTGAAACTACGTGAGTGATCCGGTAACCACGCGGAGGTAATCCGGAGAGCTCGACTCTGAACTCGGGCCCAACGAAACCCCGCGAGGGAATCAAGGACACCAAGAGAGTCAAAATTCTCGCGAAAATCACAATGTTGAAACATCGTGAGTGATCCGGTAACTGCGCGGAGGTAATCCGGAGAGCTCGACTCTAAACTCGGGCCCAAAAAAACCCCGCGAGGGAATCAAGGACACCAAAAGAGTCGGAATTCCCGTGAGTCACAATGTTCAGGCAACGTGAATAATATCGGAGAAGAGCCAAACCCTCACCCCGGGCCCAAAGAAACCCTATATTTAATTAACAAGAACGACCGCAAGATCTAAAACGTGATAGTTTAAATAGGCGCGAGATATTTAACACTTTTATTATTAATTACAACGTTAACAAAATTATAACAATTAACAAAAATTTTCAATTTAAAAGATCTTAAAATATCATCACTTAAATATATAAATATCTGATTTTGAATTCTAATATACAGGGTGTCCCATAATAACCGCCTAATTTCTCGTGGGCTGGTAGAGCAGATTAAACTAAACAGAAAAGTCCTCTACCATTTTACAAAATTCGCAATCGTTAACAAGATATTAATTTTTTAAGATTGGCAAATAAACGCGTATTCGTCCGACCCACCGCTGAATACCAGCGGTGGGACGGCCATATCTCGTCGCGTTGCTAAGCGTATGGGGATAGAGTCTATCCCCACATGCCTAGCAGCGCGGCGAGATACGACTGGCACGACCGCCCTACCTCTGGTATTCAGCGGTGGGCCGACGGATTCGCGTTTATTCGCCAATCTTCAAA
>NW_012084618.1:0-646 GCF_000956235.1 Wasmannia auropunctata
ATGGCCAATCATAAGTTTGATTTATTCAACAGCCATTTATAATAGCGATAAATCAATCTTATGATTGGCCATTTGCGTGTCCAATCAGGACTCGTAACACCGGTCGCGCTTCTCTGATAATCTAGGACTCTAAGGCACGGTACATCCGATGGCTCCTTTTTTACATATCAATACTGATATAAAAATAACTTCGTGAGTAATTAAAAGAAGAAAGTAAGTTTGTCGCTCAATAATCTAAATTAATCATTTTTTATATCTTGCTATCTTACAATTCCATATATATAATATTGTCTTATTTCTGTAGGACCCATACAAATATTTCAAGTTCAAAAATTCCAAAGACTGGAGAGATTCACACACACGTTTCATTGAGCACAGCTTTATCAGCTATTCAAATGCAGCCAGAAATAAATAATGAAAACGTTACAAGAACAGAAACCCAAACACCCAATATCTCTTTACAACTCTCGAACACAGGAGATGAAGGACTCTCATCATGTACAAACTTTTCATTACCATTTAAGAAACAAATTTTGCAACACGCTGGCATTACTTCATCAACTATTTTATTAGAAAATAGTCCCTCAACATCAAGTAGTATATCTAGGCGTTGTACAGATACACCTTGCAATCTAAATGAATCTGA
>NW_012084619.1:0-5630 GCF_000956235.1 Wasmannia auropunctata
CAATATAATTTGTATATGACATTATTATTCTCTGTTGCAACATCTGCCTTGTCTTTATATGCTTTAATGATTCTATTTAATTTGTTTAAGCTATATCCTATTATAAATTGATTTGTTTCGCTCTTTTTCTATTTTATTATTTTATACATACGAGCGATAATTATTTTATAACTTGAAATTAATAAAATTTTCACAATGTTATGCTAATGCAGAGAATAATCCAACTTGAAAATAGAGCAACTATTAATTAGCAACAAAATAGCATTAAATTGTTTACGTTTTATCCAATTATACTGCATTGGCTGCGTCAACTGAATAGATATTAAAAATTTAAAAGATGTATTATTTATTTGATTTCTCGAACCAGTTAAACAATAAAATATTCTGCGCATATTTCAGAAGATCTAACTGTTATCTCGTAAGACAATTTTATTAGAAGAAATATAATTTGTTATTGAAATGAAATACGCGATTGCGTACAAGCAAAATTTAATTGTTATCGGTAATGTTTGAACAACGTTGCTGTAAAATTTGCATTATTCACCTGCTGATTACGGAATTGTTCACCATTTGATATACCAAACTGTATTTTGTGTACGCGCGCGACCATTTTCTCGATGAATTGCTTTCTGGAAATAGTCAAGTAAAATACAATGTTGCTTTACGTACTATTAATTGTTAGTGTTAAAGCTTAAAATTAGGCTAATCAATGAAAGAGATGCATTTTTACTAATAATTTATAAAAAATTTATGATTAAATTTTTAAAGCTTAAATTCTTTTTAATTTTACGTTATTCACAATTTGAAAGTGATATTATTACATTGAAATTTTTATATCTAAATTCTAGAATAAATTTAGTTCTATAGGAATATGTATTGACATGCATTATTGATTAATTGTAAACATTAATTGGAGAACACATTTACAGAATATTCAGTTTTCTATAAGAGAGCAATATACTTTTTCACGTACATACAAATATTATTTTTTAATGTAAAATAATATTTTATTATGATTGGAATGAAAATCCACAAATTTCTTCTTTTATTTATTTCTCTTTTTTTGTAATTACATATTATTTGTCTTTTTTACTATACTGATTTACACATTTATTTTTATATTTCGTGCAGACGACATGCCAGCTTTCAAAATAAGAAATTCATTTTTTATTTCTCACTACCGCGTTATCTACTATATAGATCTTTAATTTCTTGTTCTCAATTCTTTAAGTTGATCATCTTTATATGTGCTCATAATCATATAGTTTTTTAGTTATTAGACTGTATGTGAAGAACAAAGATAGTGGAATTTGTTCCATAATCGCATATTCAAGTGAATTAAAAATAATAATTGTATAAATTATTTCAAAAATTTGTTCGTATATATGTAAATTTCGTTTGTAGTAAAATTTGTACTAATCTGTAAATATGTACAGATCAATAATAATTATAACTGATAATGTAACAAAAAAGAAATATACAAAAATTATTAAATAACTAAAAAATAAATAAGAGCCGGCACTATATTTTTTTATATTTAATATGACACTTAACTATTATGATAAAAAAAAGTGTATACAAAAACATAAGACGCAAGAAAAAACCGCATACATTTTGATTCATCTTTTAATATAGAAAGCGCAAACATTTTGACTTATGTTTCGAGTCCTCTTCAGTGCGATAAATTGGAATCGGATAAAAATATTTACTTTATAACATAGTAAATATTTTCTGAATCTAAGTTTCAAAAATCGTCCATTGAATCAATAAGGTGTAAAAATTCTTTTGTACGATCCGTAAATATGTTAAAAATTCTAGTAAGTCAAAATGTAAAAGTAAAAATGTGTTTGAAAAAAAAATCAGGTATTGTGTACAGAATAATTAATAATAATGTATTAGGAAGGATTCTATGAAATATATTTAAATTTCTTAAAATTAAAACTGACGAATCATTGTAGACGATGAGGCGAATATTTAGGTGGGCAAGAAAATTAATGACATAATGAGAAATGCATATAGCTCAAAAATATAAACATTTACTCCCATCAATATAAAGAAATTAAATAGAAAGAAGAGCATCATATTTTATGGAAATTATCAATTATCAATTAACAATAAGTAATAATAAACAGTCTAATAATTTTGTCAGAATTGTTAGATATTAATATGTATGTAATAATTGTGTCAGTTTTCAAATTTAAACCATTTTTTAATTAAATTTTTTATTTATTTTATTTATATCATATTAGAGGCTTGAGGACGCGCTAGATTGTTTATTTCGATGAATGTTATCACATGCCTCGGTGGTCTAAAGGTAGAACGCCCGTCCGACAAACATGGAGATCCAGGTTCGATTCCTGACTGAGAACATGAGGTGATATTATTTCGCAATAAATTTCTTTGCAGATTCGTCGATAATGATTCGAATAGATGTAGGCAAGCATTTATTTGACGTCGCGAGGAAGAGGGAATTTATTAGATGCAAGTTAGTATCAAGTTCTTATTAAATTGATTAGCAATTTAATAAGAACTTAATTGATAAAAGTTAAATGACACATTATTTTCGTTCAGACCATTTAATGTTTTTTCTAAGGGAAATATAATCATGAAATACTTTCTGATATCACGTATGTGTAAATAATTATGATGTATAATGCAATATTGGTATCGTGGGTCACCAGTGAGCTACGCGGCCCTGCAATCATTCAAACATATTTCTAAATAAAAATTATACTTTATGTTTTAAATTTACTTATTTGTAAAATAAAAATATGAAATTCTGCAAATTTAGTTGTGTTGCACTAATACCACTGTTGCTATATAAAAATGTTTATACTAGTTTATACAGATATTAAGGTATTTTTTATACAAGTTTCTTCAAGAGACAAATTTATTTGACATTTTTTTTCCTTATATTTATACTTATATTTTATACTTATTTTATACCTTATACTTATACTTTATTTAATTTTGAAATTGTTTTTATAAATTATTTCCTTTCTAAAAAACAGAAATAATATATCTTTCAATTTATAATATCTGCATGCATGCTACATACACGTAAGGTGTTTTATTATTATTGTAATTCACTTTGGAATAAATTTAAGACTAAAAAATAATTAAAAAGGTTCATTTAGACGATTTTTTATAATTTATTTGATTTTATTTTTAGTTCGAAGCATTTTTCTGTTTCATCGATTTTTACCTCTTTATTTTTACGTATATATGTATATATTTTTAAATATATGTTTAAAATAATTATCTTGCACTCTAAACAAAGTTTATTATATTTTTCTTTGTGCAAGAAATATTATTAAATAATCTATATTCTTTCGAAATCGATTTGTACAATATTAACAGTCAAAATTCTTGAACTAGTTATTAAGCGAATAAAAAAAAATAATGTTGTACATATATTCGAGGATATGCTAACAGTGTAAGATTATATTATAATGTGATCCATGAAATTTTTCATGATTGAAATCGCTTTGCAAAATCCACTTCAAAAACAGTAATGTATGTGAAAAGATGGAAAATGTGAAAGATATATCACACATCCACTAGAAAGATGGAAAATGTGAAAGATATATCATCCACTAGAAAATTAAGAGATAAATGAGCAATAAAAGAGATTAAAAATTTAGACATTTTGCCATTGATAGTTGAAAAATCCTGACTTATCGTTATCAAAATTAGGAACAAATGACTTGAAAGCAAGTCAGCTTGAAATGATTAGTCAAATTGATGCCAATGAATAATTTATATTTTTGTCATCTTAACCTCATAATTGTATTTCTGTTAATTCAGCAATTGAAGATTGCTATAAAATTTCTATTGTCTTTCGGCCAGCATAAAATCGACTTCAAGTTGGAAATCAGAGTTACGCACATACTATGTATTCGATGTAGAACTGGCCAAAAAATGAAAAGACTCTAGAATTCTATATTAACATAATAAACATGTATTGTATTATAGGTACTATACTTATTAACTATATTAACATAAGAATTATTTTATATATATATATATATATATATATACGATATAATTAACATAAAAATAATTATGATAAGAAAAAATATTTAACAGTATTTGTGATATTAACCATTCATCGACGCATCAATATTGAATTGATAACGATTTGACGCTAATCATTTCTGGCTAAAATAATTTTTATTTCACAAAATCTTAAAAAATAATTTATCCTTATAAAATTGTTGTTACCCAAGAGCTAATTGCATGAAGACGACTATGAGAGAAGGACAGAGTTCTGCGATAAAATGATTGCTTGATATAATGGAAATCTGAGTTCCCTTGATTTTCTAATTATTTCTGATAAAGCTACGTTTGAATTAAATAGCATTGTCAATAGACACAATTATATGATATACAGGATGTATCCTGAATCACGTCCACTAATATAACGTTATTTCTTGAAAAAACGGAGTTGAAAAAAGTCATGAACCATTTTTTTCTATAATACACAATGAAAGTAATCACTACTGCAATAATTACAGCTTTATTGAACAATGTAGAAAAAATAGTTCAGAACTTTTTGATTCATTTTTTAATAATTTAAATCGACAATACGTTAAATCTTACAAATGTTTAGATCTATCTTCAGTGTAATACAATTCTAATTGTCATCTCAGTGCATTATTTGCGTCGTACGAGACTCAAACTATCCGCTGTCGATCCAAACTATCAGGGATGTTAAAATCTTCAACGCCGGCTCCATAGTCGATGGAAAGACTGTGTGTGTTATATCGTAAACTATCAAATTGCGTCTTAATAATAACGTTAGAGACCAACCAGGAGAACTCACCTTAGGATCGTGCGACCGACATCTGAGCTTATTGTAAAGCGATGTCGATGTCGAAATTTAATAGTCAAAAGATAAAACCGTTGTACAATATACGAAGTTAAAAGTCGACAGTCACACATATAAAGTGTTTAAATAAAGTTTAAATAAATAAATTAAAAAACTATACTAAAAAATTATATACATAAATTAAATACAGAAATTCTAACCGAAGCAGATCAAGTCGTTACAGAGTCTCAAGTTAAAATGATAATATAATAAATAACAAGAGCGGACACTGTATCAAGTCATGATGTAAAGAGAGGCATAGGCAATGTTTATGTATTATTAACAAGAGAAATGTAAGCTTGATGTAATTCTTCTGTATCAGTTTGCAAGTTAAAACCATTTGTTTGCTATTGTATATGTAGCATCTCTGATATTAGTCTTTTGTTTAAGATTCTTTCAACATCCAGAATTTCAATATTCTCCCAATCAAATTCATGTAATGCATCCTGTGGTCAGTAATTACAGCTGATTGATTAGTTGTGTTCCGTTGAATGTGATTTTTATGTTCCTTAATCCTCGTTTTTAATTGTCTTCCTGTCTGACTAATATAGGATGCATGATATATATTGGATCGACGGTGGACAGATTGAGTTTCGAATGGTATATAATGCGCTGAGGTGATAATTAGAATTGTATTACACTGAAGATGGCTCAAACGGAATCAAAACATTTGTAAGATTTGTAATGTATTGCCGAGTTAATGTATTAAATTATATTAATGGATTAAAAACCTTATGTATATGTATATATATATATATAT
>NW_012084620.1:0-504 GCF_000956235.1 Wasmannia auropunctata
TATTAAAAAGACAAACGAATTTTTTTATTAACCTATATAAATATAACAAAGATCATTTCTCTCTAAAATTCAATAATATTTTTTAATCAAATTTACACATTATCTGATCAATACTTTTAGTCACTATTTTTAGTCAATTTATCTTTTTTACATTAAATTTAATTAATATTTATGATAAATACCCCAGATGCTTACGATAAAACAACGCGTGGAATTGAATAAATATCTAATAATAAATTGTGTAGAATTATTATATAAAAACTTAAATATTATTTATCCTCGCTCCTAAAGCTGTACTTGTTGATATGGATTGATAATTCTTGATTATTTCGTTTCATGATTCATGCATTATTTAGAAAGGAAAACGTGATAAAAGATTCTTTCTAAAATTTTCTTCAAGGCATACAATTATTTGCATGGTACACCGACGACCATGAAATAATATTTCTTTTCCAGGTAAGAGATAATGTTACGTTACAATTGCGAACGTGTTCAAGCTGTTTC
>NW_012084621.1:0-560 GCF_000956235.1 Wasmannia auropunctata
TTAATCCAAATTCAATTCCAAATCCAAAAAGAAAGAAAAGTATAACTAAGAGAAAATCGGTTATGTATTATTCATTGTCTGAAATACAATTATTGTTAATGTCTTTTCCGAATTACTGTACGCGCGGATTCGTCATTATCGACCCAACGTCGGTAAGTTCACCACTCTTCTATGACCCTTCGAATTATTGCTGTTCATGTATGTACCTCACTTAATCAAACTCGCAAGAAATAATTTTTTAGACTCTGGATTTAGTATAAACAAAATTTCTGTCAATAAAAGTTGTCTAGAAGAATTATTAATATTAAATGAAAGGGATCTAAAAATATCGCATAAACTAAATAAAAGACATATTGACGTTAAAGGGACACAACGGCAAAATGTAAAACTGGCTGCACAATTGATTTCCAATCGAAATGCATTAGCAATAAGATGGTGTGGAGAAAACAGTTTTTTATCCTGTACAAATTAGAAAGACACCTCTGACGTACTGAAATTATTCAACGATTGGTTTGATGTTTTCAACAGTCTAATGAAATATGGAAAATGTGATGAATCGC
>NW_012084622.1:0-417 GCF_000956235.1 Wasmannia auropunctata
ATTTCTCATTTCAAAAAACTTGCTTTCAGAACGTTCTAATTCCAATTGGATCTTAACAATTGCAGGGTCATTACTCTGACATAACGCAAGATTTCTATCAAAAGAATTGTCTTCTATTACAAATACTTGTCGACTTAGCGCATCCACATGCGGCATACGAGACCTAGATCAATGCTCAAGAGAATAATCATAATTCTGCATTCTAGAACCCATCGCGCAACTCGAGGATTAGTTTCCTTTTTATTTAGCGTTAAAGTTAAGGCTTGACAATCCGTAACAATTTTAAATTTTAGCCCCAACAAATATGTTCGAAATCGACGTAACGCATAAATAATAGATAAAGTCTCAAGCTCAAAACTATGGTATCTAGATTCGACATCCGTGGTTCTTTTAGAGAAATAAAATATGGGATGAAAT
>NW_012084623.1:0-2620 GCF_000956235.1 Wasmannia auropunctata
GACACCCTGTATATATATATATATATATGTATATATATATATATATATATATATATATGTATATGTATATCTAGCAGTTGATTATACCGTTAGCAAAGTACATTGTAATTTTTGTATATTGTCACGGGCGATCTTGTCACTTGTTATTGGCGCCAAAAATAATCATTACTTTTGAGACAGTCTATGTGTTTAACCCTCAGCTGGAGCACTATCTGTATTTCCCGATTCTAGAGCACTGTTTACAAATGAATTTTAATCATTTTCGACATTGGTGGATATTGAAAAGCGAGATTTCGATAAGGAGAAGATTGAAAAGATAAATTACTAGAAATTTTATATGAACTATACATGGTCTGTCCTAAAAATATTGAGGCTATTTTTGGCGCCAATCAGAATTGTTGGAGGGTAAATCCATTAAACGGGGCTTTTTATGCGAGATTTCAGGTATACATCTGACCCTTCCCAGTTGCCACCGAGCCTTTCTAGCAGTTGGTACCATCAGTAAAGTACGTAGTAATTTTTGTCTTGTCACGGTCGAAAATTCAGTAGTCTCGAGCAGCGATCAAATTTTGCATGAAACTGAGAAAATCTGGTTCCGAAACATTGAAGATATTGAGAACAACTTATGGGGGTGCTGCTTTGTCTTTAGAATTCGATCGCGTAAAGCTGCTCAAAATACAGCAGATTGAAGTCTGTGCTGAATTTTCGCCCGTGACAAGACACAAAAATTACAACGCACTTTGCTGATGGTATCGACTGCTAGAAATTTAAGGCTCGGAGGCAACTTACAAGAAGGGTCTTCCTATCAAAATTCTATATCGCAGCAAATACGATCCCTGCACTAAATGTAGCAAGCACGTACCATTATGACGTGTTATAACTTATTGCAATACAGTTATTTAATTAACTAATAATATGAGTCGTTAAAAAAAATTTTACACTCAATTTTTTTACACGCAAAAATTTTATTTAAAATATGTTTTCTTTTATTTAACATATTTTCGCAATACTACTTTTAGTATTACCACTACCTAGTGGTACACTATTACTTTTAATTAAACATTCCGTTTTTCAATTCTAAATTTTAAAGGCTCAACAGTAGATATAAATAAATCCGTCTTTAATTTTATCTCATTTATCTGAACTCTTCTGTCCACTTTGAATACAAATGATCGTATCAGAGTAGCTAGGAAAACTTTCATAGAAATCATTGCGTATTTTTCACCTGCAAGTTTAATAATTATATATAGAAAAAAAATCTCAATGTTATTGCAATATTTTGTAATTTATTTGTGCATACCTATACAAGTCCTTGGTCCATCGTTGAAAGGGATATAATAATACGAATGACAATCTTTTATTCTTTCTGGCAGAAATCTGTCTGGGTCAAATTTCAGTGGATTCGGCCAATACTTTTCATTTCGATACATCCGCATAAATGCTAGGATAACATTAGTACTTTTCGGTAAAATAGAATCTCCTGAAACGTATGCAATTATGTTAATACTACAATTCAAGTATAATAACAAAAAATATTACAATTAGCTTTAAATATTATTGTATTGGCAGATTTTATTACAGAAATATATAAAATTGGCAAAAGGCAAAACTATATTACTTAATAAAAATAAAATAATTTCTATTACGCTTTTTTAAATTTTTATCCAAATAAATATTATCTGTCCTAAAATTTTTAATTTATCTCCTGAATTGAATATTTTTCTAATTGACACACACAACTATATTTTTTATTAACCATAATTCAAGAAAATTTTAAAATAAATGTCAGGCATGTGCAAATAATAAAAGGCCAATCATCATTACTAATGACTAATTTTTCAAGATTCATATTCCTGAAATTTTATTTGTTTATTATTTGTAATAAGGCAAAAAAAAACTTATTATTAATATTCGCTTAATAATAAAAAATTGTCATACCTATTTTAAGATCTTTACTTAGCTGCCGACTAATCATAGGAACAGTAGGAAAAAGTCTCATTGTTTCCTTAATTACTCGATCCATATACTGCATATGTTGTAAATCTTCATATTTAACTGGTGCAGACATTGGGGTTTCCGTACCATAAATTTCCAACAATTCTTTATATACTCTTTCCTTTTACGAAATAAAATAAAATATTTTTTTATGTCAATATGAAAATCAATACAATGTAATATCAAAAATTATTAATTAATTGAATTTTAAATTGGAATATTTTCCGAGATTAATCAAAGCGTTCGTAATGATATAGATTTATATAGTATACATAGTTTACATATATATATATAATATATATATATATATATATATACAGGGTGTCCCCGTATAAGTGGCCACCCTTTTTATCTCGTAAACTAATAGAGATAGACCTAATAAATATAATATCTAATTAAACGGCTCTGACTAAACTTTATTGTAAGTGATCACTTAGAAATATTATATATTTATGTTAGAGAGCGAAAAGACATGATTAATTTTTGCATGGTGAGGTGACAATTTTAATATGATAAAAGTTGTAGCATTCTTTTTAACGAATACAACAATGTAATATAACGAAATTATTTTACGAATTATAAGAGTTATTTTGGTTTAAAATTCTGCGGGCAGCTACTACCTTTT
>NW_012084624.1:0-431 GCF_000956235.1 Wasmannia auropunctata
AATGCAATATATCCAATTAGTTTCTTGATAATATTTGAGAAGTTCATTTCTCGCTGCTTGATACGCTGATGTTTTGTCTTTTTATCGCATATTTTGTCGTATCATTTCGGCAGATACGGTTGCAATTTCTTCTACGATGCGATTGTCTAATTCCTTTCGATTATGTATCGGTTCTCGAATGATACGAAATGCACAACAAAGTTTATTGCGACGTACAAGATTGTGCATAGGAATAAACGGAGCACAATTCGAATAATTATTATAATGTACATTATTTATTTTATAAATTAATAACTAAAATTGTATTTTATATTTAATTGTTAATTTAATTGTTAATTTTTATGTTTGTTTTCATCTGTGTTTGCAGAAATATCAATAAAAATAATCTTATATTCACATATGTAATCGATATTAATAAAAGGGACGATAAG
>NW_012084625.1:0-382 GCF_000956235.1 Wasmannia auropunctata
GATATTGTTAACTCTATAAAAATCGCTTGCACAAGCTACCTTAAGATGTCATAGAGAGAAATATGTATAAATATTTATATGCACATATATTCAGGATGTTTCAGAAATAGTTGGCCAAACTTTAAGAGCATATTCCACTCATTATAAGGATGAAAAAAAATCATATAAATATGGGTTCAGAAACGCTTCCTTTCCTAGTTATAAATATTTCTTATTTACATTGTACATATTTACGTCGGACGACATGCCTCGCTTCGACGTTTCATAAATTGTACTTCCATTCACTTTCTAAAGTAAACAAAAGGTTATTAGATAGGTCTGTATGGAATCAGTCTTTATTTAAGCATTTAAGAGTGAAAATGGTATTCATCAACATGGCTTA
>NW_012084626.1:0-328 GCF_000956235.1 Wasmannia auropunctata
ACGAAAGTAAATGTTCCAAAGATGATTCTAAAAGAATTAAAATGCGAAATAATAAGCTAACGATTTTCAGTAGTCAATAATTATAAACTTAATTGAAAGATAAAAGGTGAATACTTTTTATGTATTATTTATATGTTAATATAAATATATATTATATATTAAATTGGTAACAAATAAGTTTAAAAAATATATATAAGAAATATATAATATGTTTTATTTGAATATTTTATGTTATTATAACATTACAAATTATTTTATTTATAAACGTTTATGCAACTAAAATACTTTATAGAATGTTTATTATTATTATTAATATAAATTTTCTTTC
>NW_012084627.1:0-522 GCF_000956235.1 Wasmannia auropunctata
CTTGGCTGCGCTGACATACCACATGGCACCCCAGCTGAATTGAGCTCTAATAGTGGCATTAATGAATTTAATAGCAGAGAGGGGAGAAACACCCCATCCGCTTCCGCAAATCCATTTAAGGATATTCAAAAAGGAGGCCATTTTGTTACAGATACTTCTTATGTGGTGATTCCACCTGAATCCTGAGTCCAGCATTAGCCCCAAGTATCTAATTGTATTATTTAACGGAATCTGACCCGAAGGTGTTTGTAAGAAGTTGGGAAGTACTAAAGCCCTAGATCTGTTAAAGACAATAAATTGGGTTTTGATAATTGAGATTTCAAAATTAAGACTATGCAACCAATTCTGGATGGAAGAAAAGGTGCGGGATAAACAATTGCAAATATTAGTAACACTTTTGTTGGTGCAAAGGATAGCTATGTCATCCGCAAATTGAATGGGGGTACAGTTATGATGAATGTATTTGAGAATATCTTTAACATACAAATTAAAAAGCAACGGGAGATCGGAAGAGCACACGTC
>NW_012084628.1:0-1397 GCF_000956235.1 Wasmannia auropunctata
TTACATTATCTGATAGCCGATTTCAAATATCACACAAATGTAAATGATATATGTAAAACAATAAGAAATACTGTGTTTATACCTTTTAGCATGTGCTTTGGCTGCATCTAATCGATTCATATCTTCGTGAAGAAGAAATTTTTTAGCACCAATTGCACCATTTCTTTATATCGTAAAATAAACATATATTAGCTTTATATTTCTTTATTGTAAACATTATTCAGAATAAAAAATATAATGCACTTACTTGTAATACTCATATAAATCAATATCAGAATATTCGAACGAAAACGTATCCCGGTCATCAGATGATATTGAGGATATCAGAGTTGAGCTATTTATATTGCAGAACTCCCATTTATTACACAAGAAATAGCCAATAAAACAACTGACCACATACAATCTTCTTTGTAATTGTATCATCCTAATTTACACTTTACACATTAATTTATAACGATTTATATAATAATACAATTTCAATTGTACTTAAAAATAAATAATACTAAATCCGTAATATAAATTCATATGAACCACAATAAATTAATTTTTTAAATATACCTGCACAGATTAATATAATTATTTAAATAAGTTTTCTTTAAAAAAATTTTTGCTTGTTTATATAATGTAAACAGTTGGATAGATAAGTAAAGAGAGAGAATTATATACACGCAAAATATCTAAATTAATTTATGCATGACAAAGAAGAATATTTTCCAAAAAGTTTATTATTTTAGTTTACGGAATATCTGGATTTTGCCAATTCGATCAAATATATGAATTAATAATTTGCATTTGCTGAAATAGATATTTTATTTTAGACTTACATAGGTCGACGTCCAGAGAATTTTAAAATCAGATCTATTAATACAGCTGGCAAAATCTGTAGTAGTATTGTCAATATATGAAACACAATAAAATTATTGGTCATTATTGTATAACGAGTCCAGATTATTCCTTCGAAAAAAATCTCCTTTGCGACATTGAGTAATGTGTTGTTATGTTCTTCAAATGTCATTGTTTTTTGATTTGTACAGTTTAAAACAAAACATGTGAAACCCTTTGTAAAGCTAATAACAAACAAAACTATTAATTAATCAATAAATAATATCAAATATTAATTGATTTGTTATTTACATAAAGTTTTGTAAGATTTCTGCATTAAGTTTCAACAATTAAACAAATATTTGTCAAATTTTGATTTGTATGATATTAATATATTATTAAAGAGTATTATTTATTTTAACATGCTTTGAAATTATAAGTATTGGGTCATCCGGAAAGTTCTGCGGTTTTCACTCACGGGAACAGGTTCAAGTGGTCAAGTACGGTACTTTTTGCAATTTATAATTTCTCTGACAGTTCTTGCACTGTATAACGAAGATTTTTAGTGATGCTTG
>NW_012084629.1:0-556 GCF_000956235.1 Wasmannia auropunctata
TTATATTAATTTGTTCTGTTGCAATAAACATTTTAACAAACAAAAGATTGCGTTTTTTTGGTAAATTGTAATCATTTTACGACAAAAAAATACTTTTAGAAAATTTAAATATAACAAATAAAACTACTTTAAAAAACTTTTTTAAAATTGAAAAAATATTCAAATATATACAAATATGTACAATGTAGCATAATGGAAAGGAGGGAACAACATTTAAATGTTTTCGTGACCGTTAGATTGTTTTATTTTTACATCTCTTTATGTATTTTTTTCGTATAACTAAAAATTATGGTTAAAATAACGCCAGATTTAACGAAATATTGATACATTAAATAATATGAATAAAATCTCTATTTGCATTGTTAAAATCGCTGTCACCTAAATAATTTCCAAATTAATTTATAATTGCACTCAATGCGAGTAACTTACGTTTGTCCGTAACATATTGATATAATATTGGGAATAAATTAAAAATTGTCTTATTAAAAAAAGATGAAAAAACGAGATGCCCTTTTCATTTTTATTCAGACTTGAGACCCACAAAGATCGGAAGAGC
>NW_012084630.1:0-1266 GCF_000956235.1 Wasmannia auropunctata
TTTGTCGGAGCTGGTTAGCCGACTTTCCGCGCCGTCGTCGTTCGCCCGTCCGGACTTTCGACGGAAATCGGGATCGGAGATAGCTCGAATATTATATAAATTTGGTTCGCTCACGCGGGCCTGGCGCCCAAAATCCGCTTACATCCGTGGAGACGATTACTATAACGTCTGAATCCTCTGTATCTCCGATCGGGACGCGAAATTCTGCTCGACCCGGACGTGCGAACTCCCGACAATATTGCCTACGCGTGCGGTCGCAATCTATAATGATTAATAAGATATCCATGTTGTCATCTGTTATCCGTTATCCGTTATCCGTCCATGTTATCCGTTTTATATGATTAACTATTATTCAGCTCGTAGTATTCAATATTTTTACTTCGTGGTTTGATTTTTGTAATATCATACCACTGTGCAAATTCATATAAAGACATCAATTCAAATTCTTCCGATCTATTTGGATAATGATTATCTATAACAAATGGACAAAATATGTCTGTACAATTTTTATTAAGAGCTTCAATTTCCTTATAGCTCTTGACTTTCTGTATCGTACTTGATTAACATCTAACTATTTAATAGTCGTATTTCGATCAGTTCCATATAAAGAAATACCTAATAAGGTATCGGCAGCTTCAAGAGCTCCACATTCTCTATTATTTGTGAATCGTAAAGCAATATTCCAAAGATAACTTGCCAATGATTTGTTTTTATTATTTTTACTATCAAGGATAGAATTAGATAATTCACATTTTCCTGCCTTATTCAAACACTTAGTAACATAACAAGTAAGTAACGATGATCTTTCTTCAATAAATTGTATGTCTATATTTCCTTCCCATGCAATAAGAAGTACAGGATTATAATCGTTAATAACGATTTCATTATCTGTTCGAGGAAGATCATAAAGCCTACTTTTATGTTTTAATTGTTTCAAAATTTTTTATCAAATGCAAACGCATTAACTTATGTTCATATTTTACTTTATCAGGTTTAATATTAAATAATAAATACCAGGACTTAGATCCTCTCCCAATGAGGCCATCGCTTCATAAAAGAACAATGCGAAGATTTCCCTCTACCGTAAAAAAAAAATTATATATTTTATTACACATTAAAGGATGTCTCTATTCCAACCCAAGTAGTAGTAACTTTAAAAATCTACTAAATTAAAAAAAACTCAAGTGATACTATAATTTTTATACGTAAAATACTTAACACTACAAAATGCATGATATCAGTACAGAGATCGGAAGAGCACACGTC
>NW_012084631.1:0-547 GCF_000956235.1 Wasmannia auropunctata
GAACGTTCGCTATCGCCCACAACGGATTCGTGCTATTCTTATTCAGTTTAGGAATTAATTGGATTTTCATCTGACTATTATAATCAAACACTGAAAAGTTTCTCTTAATTTGAACAGATTGCCACATAGGTAAACCATGGGCCGCGATTTTTGATGAGCCTTTTGCTGTTACCATTACTAACACTTCATCATTGACGTAATTACGCAATATTATATGTGCATCGCATTCGGCGCAGAGGCCAACAAACAATTGTACGCACATCATTTTATTATTAAATTGGAAGATGGGACTTGTTAAAACTGCATTCTCGATAGTTGTATGCAGAAAGTCATCTGAAAAATACGTGTATTACATGATAATTTCATTACTTATTGATTAATGCTAGACTTAAAATGACTTGATAAACATTTATTAAAAATTTACATACTCACATATATGAAATCGAAACAACATCGCTGTATCACTTCTAATGAACATATAATAATCATTGCTTGAACGTAAATGCCTTTCCTCGTTTGTATATTCCATAATCAGCTTATCAGTATC
>NW_012084632.1:0-333 GCF_000956235.1 Wasmannia auropunctata
GTACAAATATTATTGTTTGATTAAATAATAAATAATTAAAGATGATTTTCTATATATAAGTGTTCTATAAGTAACACTAAAATAAAATTTTAGTAGTGTATGATAAAATATTTTCATTATTCAATATTAAGTAGAAGTTAATTTGTCATTTTGATCTTTTGATTGTGATAGTTGAATACAACATATTCAAAAAATATGAAAAAATTATAACAAATGAGAAAAATGAGAAAATTAACTTGAAATTTATTTAAAAAATTAAAATTTAAAAAAATACAAAAATACTGAGACATCATATATATCTATGTCTTCTGTTTGCAACAAGCAGTAAACAAG
>NW_012084633.1:0-609 GCF_000956235.1 Wasmannia auropunctata
TAAAAAAACGTTATACGGTTTAAGAGGATCACCCAAAGGGTGGAATAATAGATTTCACGAAGTAATGATTAAACAGGGTTTTACTAGATCAGAATATGATTATTGCTTATATGTAAAAATAACAAAGTTAGGCAAGACTTTCTTACTGTTGTACGTGGATGATTTACTGCTGGCGGGAACAGATAGACAAGAAGTGCTAAAAGTAAAAAGCGTTCTAAATAGCTATTTTAAAATGAAAGATTTTGGAAACGTGAAACATTTTCTAGGTATGGTTATCGAACAAAACATTACGAAGGGTGAAATCATTTTAAATCAGTCTAAATACTTAGAAAACATTATTGCAAAATATAATATGGAACAGTGCAATGCGATATCGACACCTATGGAATTAAACTTTAACCATGAAACTCTCAAAAGAGAAAAGTCTGAATCCGAAGATTTAGAGTATCGGTGTAGACACTTAATTGGCACCTTAATGTATGTGATGTTATGTACAAGACCGGACATTTGTAATGCGATAAGCATCTTGGCTAGATATCAATCGTGTGCAAGTGAAGATTTATGGCGAGCATTGAAGCGAGTGTTAAGATATATCAAAGGTACCATAGA
>NW_012084634.1:0-807 GCF_000956235.1 Wasmannia auropunctata
TTCCAATTATTATGAATATTCATTTTATTTCTTATCTCTTGTGTGTCATTTTGATAATGCAGAACGTTCTTCTCGTCTATAATCTCTTGTTTAATATTTAGAAAGTTCTCTGAAAAGTTATTTGTGTTTTTATTTGTGTAAACATTGCTCTGCCTTTGATGTAATTGCATTCGCAGACGCTCATCTACTTCAAGTGCAGTACAACGCAATTCATAACTAACACTTAAGCGATATGAGCAACATCTGCATAAACTGGTAGGCAATTCATCATCCGGAGAAATCTAGAAACACAAAGAATATAATATTATTTCTATATTTTATAATAAAAATGCTAGTTTAGAAGTTTAAATGTACCAAAGAATATCATATATCTCTTAAACTTACATCGATTGGTAAACATATATTTATCTTTTCGAGAATATTATCTTCGTCTTGAAATATTGGAAAACAGTTTCGAGACTCTTTTCCACACAAACGGCAAATCTCGACTTCCTCGTCTTCGTTAGCCATGCTTGTATTTTTATTGAAAGTTTGCCTTTGTAATCATTTGATGCCTCTACGAAGATTTTATGTCTAAACGAGGTCAAATGCTCTGTTCACAAAACAAATGTTTTTTCTATTAAAACAATAAATACGGAATAAATCTGTTTTATTATCATACATTAATCGTTAAATGCAAATTATATGTTTTCTTACAAAAAAAGATCTTAATACATTTAACAAAATTAATATTTGGAGTAGAATTTTTGTGGTCGGAAGAAACAGGATCGAAGCTAAATCTGACGTACAGCAAAGGCGTACGGCAAA
>NW_012084635.1:0-815 GCF_000956235.1 Wasmannia auropunctata
ATGTGTATAAGAGACAGTGCATGCGCTATTTCTTAGCATATCGATCTAATATTTAAATATTTCATTATTAGTTCGTAAATTAAATAACATTTTTTTATTAAATTAAAATGTAATTTTTAATCTCTACTAACATATGCTTATACATAAATATTGTGCAACTTTTATACTTAATTTTTTGTACACAATGATTATGTATATATATTTCTTATTTAAATTCAGAATTTCTACTCAAGTATTAATAATTAATTAAAAGAATTGTTTCAAAATATTGGATATACGATTAATCATGGCAATATTTTTAATAAAATAAAATTTTTCTATCCACATTAATCTTTTAGTTACTTTAAAAGTATACAAACACATCATATATATTTAATAAAGCTATTAAATTATAACTATAAAAAATTATAACTATAAATTCTTGGGCAATAAAATTTACTAAACAATAAATAAGATATTCACGTACATAATATGCTTATAGTAATAAAAAAATTTTATATTTTAAAATTTAATTTTATAATCTAGTGTTAATCTATAAATATGAGATGTGGACCAAATTATTAATACATATGTCATTAATAATGCTAATTTATTTATTAATAATACTAATGTTACAATACATTATTATTATAAATGTCTGTTAGTTAAAAAATTAGTTTTACAATGTTATCGATTTCTACGCTTATTATTCTATGATCGATGGCATATATATTTAAATATTTGTTACAATCTTTTGTGCATAAACTACTAATACTTTAGATAAATCTAATGAAAATTCTTGATCGTTATGTATCGATTTATAGTCAATTTTTCTT
>NW_012084636.1:0-1283 GCF_000956235.1 Wasmannia auropunctata
TGCTATTTCGCATTCATCATTCTCTAGGCGATGGGGAGGCCCTTCTGGGCCTATGGCTCAAAGCGATAATCGAGGAGGACGAAATGAAGGCGGCAAAAGCAAAGATTAAGGGTATCGCCTCGTCAGGCGACACTGAAGAATGTTTCAAGTTGTTGGAACAACAAGTGAAAATGTCGACCGATAATACGTGGTTGAATCATAAAGTTATCGCACTGAAACAACTGAACGGAAGAATTAAAGCGATCACCCGGCTAACAATGGCTTTACTTTCTTTTCCAAAATATTTAATTCAACTAGTTGTTCGTAGTATAGATGAAAAGTACGTTCAGTATTTAATCTGTCGAATTAAAAAAAAATTTAATCCATCTTATTAATAGAAAATAGATAAATAAAGAAGTTTATTTTTCTGTCAAACTGAATGCTTGAAAAGATGCAAAAGAATAGAAAGATGTTTAAAATCTCTACTGTCAAAATTAAAATTTATGATTTCACGAAAAATTAATTCTAATTAGACATATTTAATATTTTTGCCTTTTTTATGCTACTATATTAGAAATTAAAATAATACTTTACATATTTCGAAAAATAGATAAATTTCAAGTAAGTGTAACTTTGAAAAAAATGGTTAGAAAAAGATGATCCGAAAAACATTTCGAAGTTTGAAATCTTTATATACTCTTTATATATTCTTTGAAATCTTTATATACTTTTCAATTATACTTTAAATATGACTGATTTTTTATTGAGCTACACAGATACAAATAGAAATGAGTTAAATCTCAAAATTTGTTACAAATTTTGCAAAGTTTTATGCCATAAATGAGAGGTCGGATACAAATACAATTTAGAGCTTTCAAAAACGTGAATGTTTAACTTTATATTGCGCAGTTGTTGATGGTCATGCGATTATTTTCTAACCGAGATTGTAGCGGTATTGTAGCAAAAAGAGTCTCTTTTAACTTTAAGGCGATGCTGGAATATCGACATTTGCATTCTAATGGATAACTTCGAAACGACTGAACGGATTTAAAAACGCTTTTATAGGATTGAAATAGACATAAAATGTCATCGCGCTAGGTATATCTGAGTAGTAAAAACTAAAAAATATTAAAAAATTACCTTTTTTGGGGATCATAACCTCCCTGCTGAAAATGTTCGATTAAAACCGATTAAAACGTAATCCATTTTAATCCATTTTAATCGGTTTTAATCGGTTCATTCCGCGCCCGGATTAAAAAGTAATCGGTTTTAATTCTGAATGAATTATAATTGGTTTTAATATT
>NW_012084637.1:0-847 GCF_000956235.1 Wasmannia auropunctata
TAATATTCTGTGGATGTATAACTATGAATCGTTTTTATCGTGCACGGCTAGACAACGCTTACAAAGCAAAATTTGAATGTCGTAGAATATCAAGTCAAATCGGTGTAAACAACTTATTGTGGGAACAGTCTGTACGTATAATCACGGAAGTTTCTTATTTTATCATATAATATTTGTAATCATGCATGAATAATATTTTGCATTTGATTTTTATTATAGTCTTGAAATTAATTAATATTTAAATGCTTGTTCAAATGCTTTGCAAATATTATATGATAAAATAAGAAACTTCCGTGATTATACGTACAGACTGGTCCCACAATAAGTTGTTTACACCGATTTGACTTGATATTCTACGACATTCAAATTTTGCTTTGTAAGCGTTGTCTAGCCGTGCGCGATATAAAAACGATTCATAGTTATACATCCACAGAATATTGCGAAAATAGGTTTGCTTTCATCGTTATTCCTTGTTAAATGCAAAAATGCGATCAGAACGTGCTGCGTGAAGAATTGCTGCGTGCGCGCAGCGTAAATGAGTACAAATGGTGTGCGTATAGAGGCGTTTGTAATTATTTCTCGAAAATAATACTTTGAAAAATAACTTTATCACACATTGAATTCGAATTAGAATAACTTTTAATTTAGTCACAAAAAATTAAAAAATTTAAAAAAATGTGAAGTGGTGGGGATAATATTAAAAAAAATTTTTTTTTAATTTTTTTTACTATCATTAAATACACATTAAGCCATTTAACTTCGATTTAGAACACTTTTTTCTATCTCTCATAATTTCGACGATATTTACGTCGGAAGAAAAGATCGGAAGAGCACACGTCTGAACTCC
>NW_012084638.1:0-669 GCF_000956235.1 Wasmannia auropunctata
AATATAGGTGAGTCGTTAAAATCAAATTTAGAAGCTTAAATAAAAATATATTTGTATCCTACAAATTCGTGTATATGTATGTGTGAGATATATTGATGTGGTAATAAACATAACACATCACTACACACTACTACATCAATATCGCACGCATTCATACTCACAAATTGTCGGTAAAACAGCGGATTTTTGGAGTTTGATCTAGGGTTTAGGATCCTCTTAAGAATATTTGCATTATTATAGGTATTACTTATCTTCCACGGTTTCTTTTAATTAAGTAAATTAATTTAAAACGTGTAAACATGTCAGAATTAATGTTATCTAAATGTTCAAACCTTATCTGTTATGAACATTTTTTTATTTCTTGGACTTATGAAATCAACAAATACTTGATCTAATTCTTAAATATTAATTACTTTTCAAAAAATACATCACAAACAATACATGGAATTTTTGGGTTTGTAACATATTGCTGCATAGTAAAATGAATAAAAAATACTTTATCATTATTGCAACTTCTCCAAGTGTCCCCAATATTCTTTGATCATATCTGCTGCTTTTTCGGCAATCATATAAACAGGTATGTTTGTGTGTGCCGATACTATTTCGGGCATAATAGATGCATCTACTACTCGTAATCTTGAAATACCAATCACCTGCAAAAAGTTGAAT
>NW_012084639.1:0-329 GCF_000956235.1 Wasmannia auropunctata
AAACTGTCTGAAATTATAGTTAGATATTATTATCGCAACGAAATTATTAATTAAATTGGCTATATGCAATATAATAAATAAGTGTAATATATATATGGCTTCGTACGATTTTGAGTTTGCATTTAAATTTATTTAGAGTTCCTTGAGCAATTATAGAGGATCTAATTAGACAAATTTTGTTTCAGGTTTAATTACAAAGAAATTTTTCTGTTATTTATATAAAAATACACTGTTAAATCTACAGTGTCAAATTAATTAACCTTAGTTAAGTCGTCACTTTAATAAATAGTTATTTTTAACTAAAACAGTAGATCGGAAGAGCACACGTC
>NW_012084640.1:0-492 GCF_000956235.1 Wasmannia auropunctata
CCCTTTTTCCATACTTCTGGATTTTTCCCAAGGCTTTTAAACGTTGGCAAATTGCTACTCGGGACACATTAAGTTTTTCTGCCAATATTTGTTGTGATTGGGTTGGGTCTTCATCCAACAACATCTGCAAATCCTCGTCTTCAAACCTTTTCGCTGCACCAGGATGTTCATTGTCTTTCAAATCGAAATCTCCACTTTTAAATTGACGAAACCATGTCTCACATGTTCTAATCACTGGAGCATGTTCACCATAAGTTTCTACTAGCAGACGATGTGCTTCAGCTGCTCTTTTCTTTTGATGAAATAAGAAAAGCAAGGAATGCCGCAAATGCTCTTTATTTGGAACGAAACTCGACATATTTATTGATATAAACGACTATGACGCTATTATTTTGACAGAATGAGACTTGTGTGTTTTTGAAGGTTAATGTCAATAGAAAACAATCGTGTATATAACAAATCATAGAAATGCCTACATCCTGCTAGCGACAC
>NW_012084641.1:0-606 GCF_000956235.1 Wasmannia auropunctata
GACGTGTGCTCTTCCGATCTATTCATTAACCTCAATTTTTAATTAACCCCAATTGCAATATTTACAATCTTCCGTTTATTATAGCTTTTAATTTTTCTCTATTCCATATAATTGTTATAATTATGCATCACAATTATTGAGAATTTCGAGATAACGCAGATCATCGCTTTGTCAAACGTTTTTGTAAAATATTACATTAATAAAGATTTTACATGTACATACACTTACCTTTTATTAATTTTAGCTGTTTATAATCCTCTATATAATTATCTTTGATATTTTTCTCTATTATGAATATTTCTCTGTTCTGAATATTCTGCATCCGATCGTAACCGCGTAGAGAACAACGAAGTAATTACAAGCATCACTGCCAAGCATCGCTTTGTCAAAAATTACCGGTTGATCCTTTAGCCAATCATACGCTTCGCATTATGTCGCCATCATGCTGACACGGCATGTTGGGAATCATGCAGTCATGCGATTGAGCGCTATTGCGGTACAAAAACGTTTTATTGGTTAAAGTTTACCGGTAATTTTTAACAAAGTGATCTTCGCGTTAGCGTTACTCCAGAGTTGTCTATGATTGCAATCGGAATGCAGAATATA
>NW_012084642.1:0-774 GCF_000956235.1 Wasmannia auropunctata
TAACATATCATTTATTTGCATTAAATCAAGCAAGCACTCTTATACATTCAAGTATATATATATATTGCTTTGACCAAATAAATATAATATTAGAATTTAAAAGACTAGCCTATTATAATATACGAATAGCATTATGAGAGGAAAAGGAAAGGAACGCTTTATGTAGTCAAACGTAGAGTCACAAAGATGCCTATAATCCTTACTTAGCGAGCACACGTTATATACGCGCCAATATATACTCGGTGCTACATTCATACCTAACCCCTAACAAACAGTAAAAGGATAGTATTCACATAACGTAACTTAATAACTCGATAGAATACCTAAAGGACAAATAACGATATGCCTGAATATTAAAAGATATAATAATAAAATAAAAAATTATAAAATAAAAAAAAAATATAAAAAACAACAAGAGACATATTACATATATAAGAATATACTCATAGAATAAATATATAAATAAATAATTCTTAATCGTACTTAAGAAACTATAACCATCTAAAAAAAACCACCTACGGCACGGAGTTAACTATTAAATAAAAATAATACAAATATTGCACATGCACATATCATGCAATATTTAACTACAAATATTAGACATTGCAGTACACATAAAAATAAAAAAAAAAAGAGAAAAAAACATATATATATAGTAAAGGGAATAGAATACGAAGCAGCCACATAAGATCTCAAGAATGAATTAAAATAATTTTAAGTTCGGGGACCGAACTTCCCCATGAGGGGAGATGTCACGTTCTCGCACCCAACACG
>NW_012084643.1:0-545 GCF_000956235.1 Wasmannia auropunctata
TTTTTTTTTTCAAGTGGATGTTTGGTGACTTATTTGTACTTGAGAGATAGAAAAAATGAAATATCAATTAAGCCAATTGTTTTCAGAGAGAAACTAACTGAACTCTTTATGTATATAATCAAAAGATTTATTCGGTATGTTTCTCGTATAAATATAACAAAATTATTACATTAATTAGCAAAATAAGAAAATATGATATAAAGAAAGGAGGATGCCCACAGTATTCTGCCCTGGAGATCTATAATCTTTCAAATCGGTAAATTTGTTTAGAGTTTGATGAAACCTATCGGCCAATATCAAATTCAACTGTTTTATAGGCAGGGAAAGTTGGGAAAATCATGTTTGAAGTTTTTCAAGTGGGGCTAATGTTGATTCTTAATTACTACTTACGATTTATCAACGATTTATTCGTTGAAGGCTAAGGTATTTAAACGTGAAAATTGCTTTATATGGGTTTTGGGAGTCGCGGAATTTAGATCTAATGTTAGATTTTCAAAATTCAAAATGGCGGTTCCAATATGACGGATCAAAAGTAGAAAGTAGAT
>NW_012084644.1:0-320 GCF_000956235.1 Wasmannia auropunctata
CCTTGCCAGCCCGCTCAGAGATGTGTATAAGAGACAGTAGCAATGCTTATCAGTTTTAATATTCCAACAAATTATTTTGATTTAACAAAAAATTATTTTCAGATCTGTTTTTAGCAAAATTTTTAGACCTTTCAACAAAATTGTTCTACCCATGTAGCTGTAGCGAGAAAAAAAATCTTCACGTTATTAAATTATCATTTAACATAGAATACAAAAATAAGAAAGAATTATAAAAATTATCTTATTTAGATGAAATCTTTAAAATATGTATATAATCTGTGTCGCATTTTTTAAAATTTAATAACAAAATTAATGGATGG
>NW_012084645.1:0-514 GCF_000956235.1 Wasmannia auropunctata
AATAAGTAGGTCACCACCGGGAGGGGGCGATAAGGGGGGGATATGAGCTTGATTAAGGAATGGAAGGAGGAGATGAAAGGGGAGATGAGAGAAGGATTGAGAGGGATTAAAGAGGAAATAAGGAAGGTAGCGGAGGAACAAAAGGAGGAGCTAAGAAGGGAAGTGGAAAGATTAAGAGAGGAATTAGGCTTGGAAAAAGGAGAGGGAAGAGTTGAAGGCAAAAATAGAAAAAAAAGAACGAGAATTGGAGGGGAGGAAAATAAGGAGTGGAAAAGAAAGAGTTTGGGCGAGGAGTGATAGAGAATGGAAAAGAAACGGATAAGAATGTGGAGTGGAAAGAAAGGGTTAAGGGATTGGAAAGAAGATGGGAAATAAAGGAAAGGGGAGAGAGGAGAAGGGACATTCTGATAAAAGGAATAAAAGGAGGAGAAGGGGAGTTAGAGAAAAGAGTGGAGGAAATACTAGAGGGGATAGGAGGGAAAGAGAAATTGGAGGACGTAAGGAAAATAGAAGC
>NW_012084646.1:0-802 GCF_000956235.1 Wasmannia auropunctata
AAAAGAAATCTTCAGCTATTTGTGTCCATAATTTACTTGAAGGTTCAGGCAGATACAGAGGATGTAGAGCTGTCCAAATGGCTTGACACACTTTAATTATGATTTTATACATAGTGGATTTACCAATGCGAAACTCCCATGCCTTCGATTTGACACTGTCACCATGAGCGAGATATCTATACAGATATATATTTTATTTAAAATCTTGCAAAATATCTATCTTAAAAAGAGAATATCTTTCAAGATATTATATTCACGCAAGAGTGGCTGCAAGTTTTAATTTCACAGGAAGTGGTCGTCTGTGGCTTCTTTTCAAGAGAAAGGGACGCACCATAAATAATAAAGTATTAAACTGTTCAGGCCACATGCGACAAATGAAAAAAATTCTTCATGATCTGTCAGCAATATTTCTTTTATAAGGCTAGAATGAAACCCTAATTCGTTTCGTCGCCGATTGATTGGGCGCACTTACCATCTTCGTAGCACTTGTGTTGTTAATTTTAAATAAACGTTTAATAAATTGATAATTTCATAATTTAATAGCAGTAATAACAACAAAAGCACTTTCTGTCTATCCATCATGATAAATAATCACATAGTTCTCATAGAAACATAAAACTGCATTCTGATTGGTTGTTGTAATCAAGTTACGACATATCTTTACTCGATTGTTGATTAAATTATTGTACAACATTTACTGCTACTATTACTCCCACAACTCTGCGCCTACGTTTACGCAATTGTAGACCGGGCTTTACTCAATCCTTGTATTTGTCGATTATGCCGATGTAGTATACACCCC
>NW_012084647.1:0-360 GCF_000956235.1 Wasmannia auropunctata
ATCCTCAGTGGAAATTACAAATATCATATTTGCTAATTAAGTTCTATTACCTGTCAATGTCGCTCGCAGTCGATGTAATACAAGTCACTCTTTGTTTTAGCAGTTTTTTTAACAAAAGAGAATCCAAATATAAAAATTAATTACTAGTCCAAGAAATTTCCTGTAGACAAATTAGTAATTAAGATGTCGCTATCGTTCAAACAATTGAAAGTTGAAATTAAGCTATAAGAATATTAAAATGAATTGGCATAAATTAATAAAAACGATGGAACAAAAATATGAAATAAATTAGTGGAATACATTAACTGATTGTGAGTCATGTACCTTACGATCTCTTAACTTGAGGCGAAGATAGGCTTT
>NW_012084648.1:0-376 GCF_000956235.1 Wasmannia auropunctata
GTTCGCAACTTTATGCAAGAGGATTTAGAACAACGAACAACGTTAAGCACGTTCGCATATTTTCGTAAAGGTAACATCGCATCAGTTTTGTTTGTTACGAGATACCTAATTAATAACGTAACAAATATATTTCACTTGAAGGTACAATTAAATTCTCCAACCATTTTCACTAGATACAGCCGATTTCATAAACTTTACGTAGTTAAGTAAATAAATCACTTTCGTCCTCAATGGAAAGAGATATTTTTGGTACAGTTTCACATTCGCGAAAATCGTCTTAAAGCGGATAAGAGGGTAAAATGATGGGACATTCGCGGCCTTACTTTACCACAAAAGAGCTACGCCGAGGGTCGACGTGACAATAATGACCAGAACA
>NW_012084649.1:0-1762 GCF_000956235.1 Wasmannia auropunctata
ACACACACACACACACACACACACACACGTATAAATATACATATATAAATATATGTATATCTATACATATGTGTGTGTGTGTGTAAATTACAGATTAATTTTTCATAATTATTCTAGACAAGCTTCTATCAAAATAACAAGATTTAATATCAAATGGTAATTATTTGTCTTTTGATATATGTATTATAAAGCAATAAAAAATTATAAAAACTTTGAATTAATTTAATACTTACTAAACTCTTTGTAGTCTTGGAAAAATTCAAAATATAATTTCATTTTTTTAACTGCTGGAAGCGTATGGAAATGTTCCACAATTATTGTGTCGTTTACTATACGCCCAGTTATATCCCACGTTGCTGAGACTTCATCAATAGTTAAATTAAAGGGACCTGTTACATAAATTATAATGTGATGATAAAAACATATTTAATAATATTTTTGAATAAAATAAATTCTCAAAAATTATTATTATTTTAAAAATAACTAAATTATAAGATAGTATAATATTTAACAGCACTTATAATTTCTAAATAATAATAATTAGAGATACATATTTTAGATTATACATAGATAGATATTTAAATGTACAATATACAAATCGAACAATAATATATTCAGGCTCAGAAAATTAAAATTTAAAATAAATAATAGTAATGGACTAAAAACCAAACGGTCTTCGTGTTAATTTATTATATTTATATTCCGCTCGCAAGTGTTTGATGAAGAAATACAAAAAATTGAGGGTTGTCTTACAATTTTCGCTAACAACAAATAGCTTAATTATTAGTAGTAATTGTTTTTTAATCAGTGTAAATAATTTTTTATAGAATTCTCTGTTTTTAAAAGTGTTTTTTTAAAGTTAAAATTTTTCATTTGTTACTGAAACTTATTAAGATCTTTCCAAATTCGGCGCCGAGTAGATTCTTTGGGCAAAGCGGATATGGGTAACGCGGATGGCCCATAGCTGAAATAGCTGGCCCTAGCTGTAGTCGTGTAAACAAAAAACGAGTTAAAAAAGGAAGTCCGCTACTGATAAAGAGAACGTACAGCGTTTGATGTGTTCTGAAGAATACGCCGATCGACCTACCATCCGAAAACTGGCTCCAGTGCAGCCAGTGCATCAAATGGACCCATTAAGGCTACATTGCATGTAAAGGATTTGGCAGCTATTTTTGCAACGATTGCAACACTGATTTTAATTTATTTAAGTCTATCCGCTTTGCCCGACTGACCTATCCGCTTTGCTCAGAGGGGTCGGTCAAAGCGGATAATTTCTCTTTCTTCATATTTTATTTTAAAAAAGGTTTATGATGGTTTTATCGAGCTAGTCCCAGTCAAAAATTAGTCTCTCCATATAACTAAGAATTCAATAAAAACAAACGTAATTCAACAAAAATATTTCGCATAGACTGTATAGATGAGATTGTGTGACGTTTATGTGACAGTCACACTATCGAGTTGGCGTTGAGCGATAAAACCACCTTAAATGTTTCAATTTTTTAGTTCTATCTTATTACATTTGAAAGACAATTATATTTAGATAATTATCAGAGTAAAAAAGGTTTCTGATTGTCATATTTTTAATTATGTTATTTTTCTTTCCAAACCTTAAAATAGCCTGGGCTTCTCCTATATACTGAACAAAATAAATGGTATGATCTTTGCTTAAACAAATTATGTATAGCATTTGTTCATCGTACCTTTATCAGCAATTCTGAATATACCTAGAGTACCATCCATTTTCACGGTACCTTTTAGAAAT
>NW_012084650.1:0-417 GCF_000956235.1 Wasmannia auropunctata
AAAAAAAGATGTCGATCGATAAATGGTCGCGTAAACAAAGGACATGTGGCGATTGCATCGCCGTTACTTCAGCTGCAATATAAACAAAATTATTCCGCGTCGAGAAAATTCGCGAGATATATGTATTAACGGTGAGGCTCAGCTATTCGGCAACAGAAAAAAAAAAACGAAAATATAGAAAGAGACAACCGAGACACACAAAACACTCGAGACAGATAAATCAATTGGCAAAAATAACATAACGATAAGCAGAATGCTTATGTTTTATCGCATTGTATCATTATAATTTTTTCTCGTCGAGCGAATTATTAATGCGTCTAATGGTACTGTATGCGCCGGACTATGAATAAACGTTTCAAATAATCGTGGTAGGCTGCAAACGTTGCAAGGATTTAAATTTTAAATCTGTATTTTTAT
>NW_012084651.1:0-993 GCF_000956235.1 Wasmannia auropunctata
CGCTTCCGAATTGATTAAAATCAATTTCAGAGTTATATTATTCTGGGTGGATTTGAACCCGGATCTTTAGCTTATAAAGCTACCGCGCTGCTCCTCGCGCCACGATTGCCACAGACAATGTCATATAATAAAATAAAAAATAAAATATATAAACTAAACATAGCGCTTTTATATCTAGGTAAACCGAGAAAATAATTTGAAATCATGTACAATACGAAAGTATATGAATCGTGGAACGGTATTGACTCTGGCGAGGAAATTGTTATTTCTGGAATTGCTGGTAGATTTCCTAATTCAGATAACATGAATCAGTTACAAGAAAATTTATTTAATAAAATTGATCTTGTTAAAGCAGATCGTAATCGATGGAACATAGATGATTATTTAATGTTTATATAATTTTACATTATTATTTATGCCTGATTTGTAGACAGATTATGTCACTTCTTCTGTACTAATTGTCATTACAAATTTGATATTTATATGACAAAAAAATGCTCTCAAAAAGTGCTCTAAACTCAAATTCAATGTAAAAAGATGAACAAGACATATGATCTTTATGTAAGTATATTTATATTTACATAAAGATGTTATGTCTTGTTCGTCTTTTATTAGACCATCCGGAAATTCCAAAGAGAATGAAAACAATTAGAAATATAGAAAAATTTGATGCAGATTTTTTCGGATTATCTTTCGATCAAGTACACGTACTCTCGCCCGAGGCGAGAATGTTACTGGAACATTCTTATGAAGCAATTATCGATGCGGGAATCAATCCAAAGCGATTAAGAGAAAAAGATACTACTGTAATCATAGGAACTTCTTATATTGAATCGCAAGAGAAATTTTTATATGATAATATTTAGGTAGAGAAAATTATTATTTAATATAAGTATGATAGTAAAAAATTATTGTATTAATTATTTAAAAATGTGAAAGTGTAATATAATAAGATTCTGTAAATAGCTAGGAGGTCACAATATTATTGGATGT
>NW_012084652.1:0-524 GCF_000956235.1 Wasmannia auropunctata
ATTGTCAAGAAAAACATGATAGTTTTTTTTGCAAAAAGTCTATAGATCTCTCATAGAAGTTGGCAGTTCACGAAAGCTTGCGAGAATAAGAATAAAACTTTTACTATCAAAAAATTTCGTTCGTTTCCGCACGAATTAGAAGTTTTCGATCGAACAGAGATTTGCAGTGTTTTCGAGTGGCGAAGTTGGATGAAACCACAAATTACATGAAACGAACGAGTTGTACCACAAATCGTTCTTTGTTTCTAGTGAAAGAGTTGATACTAAAGAGAAATTCTCTAAAGCTTCAAAAAACCTTGTAAAAACCATATAGGATAATTACAACACCAACTTTTTATAGCGAAAAAATAATACAGAATTTTGCAAGAAGAGATATTGTGGAGAAAGAGAGAGAGATTTGAAGCTTAAACAACATAACTGTATAGATAAAAATAGTGCGATATTGAAGAAGTGTTATCACTAAAAATATATTTGTAGTTTTAATAGAATCATACATATCATTTGTTTATTTTATCCAGTATTAA
>NW_012084653.1:0-310 GCF_000956235.1 Wasmannia auropunctata
CCTTGCCAGCCCGCTCAGAGATGTGTATAAGAGACAGCCCCTACTGATTGTGAGCAGAAGAGTATTTGCTTCAGTAATATTCTTCATAATTTAAGTATAAGATTTATTAAATATAGATATATGTATATTAAATCGGTCTGAACAAAAATACTCTCTACTAAAATTATGTCGCGTCTAAATTAACCGATTTGACTAAAGTAAGACTTTCATCTCCCTGGTGAATTCTATCGATCGCAGCTCAACCTCTGTCTCGCCGGTTGAGCGCAAGATACGGAGGGGTGGTTCTGAGAAAAAAAAATCACGTCGTTTC
>NW_012084654.1:0-1531 GCF_000956235.1 Wasmannia auropunctata
CTGTAATATACAAGTATTAATCTAAATAATGAACATAAATATTAAACATAAATGTTGAATAAACATTTAAAAATATTTGTCGAATCATTTGCATATTGCAAATGAATAATTAATATAACATAAATATTTAAATGTGCTAATGTTATTCAAATTATTATTGCAAATACGACGTTTGATGATAATGTAACGTGTGAAGGGTAAAGGATAAATAGGAAGTGCGTATTATTATCGGCGCTGTTATCGGTGCTCAAATAAATATTTAATGTAATTAATTAATAATAAAAAATATATAAGAAACGAACGTTTCGGCTACTTTTCAGCCTTCTTCAGCCCTAACATTCTTTTTAGTAAAAAAACATTTAACTCATGCAAAACGTTATAACATAAACAAAATATTATTTACTTTATTGATCAATATTATAAAATGTCGTGTTATTTGCCGCTATCCATGTGTGAATTAAAAGATTCAATTCATTCCATCCTAGAATCCAGTTCACCTTGGAAAATGGCAGTAGAATTGATTTCCTTGACACTACTATTATTAAAGAAAGAAATGTTATTAAATTTGACTTATATCATAAGCGAACGTTCTCCGAGAGATATCTCAATTTTTGGTCCCAACATCCTCTTTCACAAAAGAAAGGCACCATTCTCGGTTTAGTAAACAAAATTTTTTCTTAATTTCACAATAAAAATCGGTATTGTTAAATCGGTAGTGAGAATTTTATTGGAGAATGACTGTCCTTTCCCGTTTATATTTAAGACAACACGCGGGAAAATTAAGATTCTTTTCAATAAAAAAATACATTAAATTAAATTTTTAATGTTTTTTTAAGCAAATCAAAAGAGAAAATCTCATAGTTTACGATCCTATATGTTGAGTCAATTTCCGAGAAATTTTAAAACTTTTGTGAAACTTTTAAAATTTTTGTAAAAAATCCATGCGTCTAGTTATCATTTTATAGCTATAACAAATAATGTAAGTTTTATAAAAGTCTGTAAAAATTCTCTCCCGTCTCCTTCCCGGAAAAATGTAATAAGATAACCGAACTTAATATGGGCTTACATGCAAAATGGCCAACTGGCCCCTGGTAGAAATTTGGATAAGGAGCTAGTATATGGTAAACTTGCAAGCGCCTCGCCAGCAACGTCACATTTTGTCTAGTGACGCTTCCAAGCGCCTGACTTGTCGCTATCGACGGTCTGGCCCGGTGTTGGCCGGTCGCTGATTTGGCGCATACATGGCATATTACCATGGACAACACGTGGCGCTATTAAAATGCTAGCATCCCGGATTTAACAAAAAAATTTCTTTTTTTATTCTGTTACATAATTATATATTATTATTTTTTAATAATAAAAAAAATTTAATTTGTTTCGACTATTTCGCATATTTTCTATTTTATTAATTACAATTACGCAGGTTTATAATTTTTGAAATCGACAATTATGGGGTTCAAACTTGAGATCCCTAGAACATTAAACTTACACACTAACGCTGAGCTAATAACTACTTTGCATAAAGACTTAT
>NW_012084655.1:0-1255 GCF_000956235.1 Wasmannia auropunctata
ACTTATTGCAAAAAATATTATCTCAGCCGGGATTCAAACCTGGACCTCCCTAATTATTCGCACTATTCGATTTTGAGCTGCATTGAAACAACGACAATATGCAGCCCGCGATTTTAAACCGATAAATTGTAAGAATCAAACAGTGTAGAATATTATCGAGCATCAAGATCTGTTTGGACTGTATTGACGTTTTCTGTTCCTTGATAATATGTTAAAATTAAGTAGATAAAAATATTAAATAAAGTTATTAAATATTTTTATAATAAATATTACCTGGCAGACCTTGCTGGCAATAAATTCCCCAAATATTAAAATAGTTTTCGAACATCAAATCCATTGAGAAGTATCCGTTTTTTTTTTTCATAATAGTCAATAGAATAGAAGAAACTATTATTGTTATTAATAGTGCTGTCCAAATATCAAAGCTGAATGGCTGCAACATTTATGGGTGGAAGAAAACAATTAATTAACTAGACTCAACTTTGTTATCGCAAATCTTTATCTATATAAATTTTTTTATTTTTTTTTTTAAAGGTATGCAAATAAATAAAAAAAGTACAATGCAATAAACTTAAATAACTTAATTTTTAATTTTATTATAGATAAGATTTAACATTTAATTTTATTGACACAGAATGACTACAATATTTTTACTTCGTAAAACTTTCTTAAATTTATAATTATATAGCCTCTGTAATTATTTTAATAAATAACAAAATTATTGTAATATATAAGGAAAAATCGCCGATATTGTCATATCTTTGTTTTTAAATTGTATTTCTTACAAACTAAAATAAAAGATAATATCTTCTTTGAAGATATAAATACAAACTAAAAAATATTTTGTCATAAAACATAATAATTTTTTATATTGTAATATAAAAGAAATCCTGTTTGAAATTTTGGAATATTTAACTTTTTTGTAAAAAAATGAATATTTGACAAAAAAAGCTACAAATTTAAGAAAAAAAATATAAATAAAATATTTTATTTAGAGAACTACAAACATATAAAATTATCTAATATTATTTAAAATAATACTTTTATTAAACAATATGCAAAAGAAAGAAAAAGCGTTATTTTCACATTTGTAGGATTTTATTATTTTGTTTTTAACTAATTCTATTGTATATAAGAACAACTCGAACAACCCACACAAATATACAATTTTTATCTATTTAATTATCTAAACTGATCATGTTTACATTAATATGTTAACAAAATGCAACAATTATTTTCTAAAAAATAAACAGAG
>NW_012084656.1:0-528 GCF_000956235.1 Wasmannia auropunctata
TTGAACTAAACATATGATATTGTAACTGTTTAAAGCTTTATTTCAGCTGTCTTTCTCTCTGCATAAGTTAGCCTCAAATCTTTTCGTTCGGCTTCTAATAAGACGATGTTTTTTGCGTTTTATGATTATCACCTTTCAATGCTTTCCTATTATCAATCTTTTTACTATAATACAATTTGTAAAGAATCTATGCATCCATGCTAAAAATTGAATGAGTGTTTATCGTAGGAAGAAAAATTATGACTGGCTTTAAACTGGTTCTCCATATTAACTATATGCATTAAAGCCGATTTTCCAGTCCTTTTCTTATCTCCTCCTCATAAGGATTCTGTTCTATCATGGGCCAGTTAGGTTCACTTTTAAAACCATTTCGGGCCTAACCACTATTCAGATTGCTCTAATTGCGACGGACTACAACCTCGCGAAGGAAGATCTGCGGAATTTAATTTCCCTGGTACATATCTCTAATTATTTTGCTCACTAAGAGATCGGATTTTTTTACTCTGTTCAGACGAATGCCCCCCCCCC
>NW_012084657.1:0-336 GCF_000956235.1 Wasmannia auropunctata
ATTGATCGAATGGTACTCATTCTGGCTACTAGACTGAATGTTTGACTGTAATCCACTCCTTGGCGTTGATTGAATCCTTTAACCACCAGCCTAGCCTTGTATCTTTCAATACTTCTATCTGGTTTAGTTTTTAAACGAAAAATCCACTTGCAAGGAAGGACTTTGGCTCCTCCTGGGAGAGACTCGAGCTTTCATGTCTGATTTTCTTTTAATGACGATATTTCTTTCTCCATTGCTCTTTTCCACTCGCTACATTGTTGACTGTTGACAGCCTCAGTATAAGTTTCTGGATTGCCTGGTAAGTTGGAGATTTTCTGCTATCATAATGCAACAATC
>NW_012084658.1:0-337 GCF_000956235.1 Wasmannia auropunctata
ATTTATAAATGTTGTTAGAAATAAGTTTTACCGCGTCAAGTCTGTTTTAATAATGAAAAACTTAACTGATTCCTAATATGTTGATATTTAAGTTAATCTCGGTTTTTCATCAATACTTTATTCGCGAATCAATAACGAGCTTTTTATCGATCGATTTTATCAAGCTAATGCTAATCGTAGCTACGCAGCTATTTATTATTAATGCTATTAAAAGTTAGCAGCAAGGTAACGCTGACCTTCAATCGGATAAATACTAAACAAGAAATAATATCTCGTGTTTCCATATGTATACCTGTCATGTATGATAAATTCACAAGAATCTAGTTTATAGACTGGC
>NW_012084659.1:0-524 GCF_000956235.1 Wasmannia auropunctata
GCATAAGCACAATTAGCTCATCTAACAAAATGTGAAATCAATTAGCCGCGTTGTATGTATGGATCAATGCACTCGATCGTGGTCACGATCCAAGCCATCACGTTTCTTCAACCGTACGCAATTTGTATCTTTAAAAACCTCTATTGCTTTCTTTTTACGTGATGTTATGAAGTGGTTACTATTAATCTGAACATCTTCGTTCATATTAAGTTTTCAGAACGTTTCAATATATTTTGAGGAAACTTTTAAACGAGATTGACGGATAAACAAATATGTGTATATATATATATATATATATATATATATAAATAAAACATTAAAAATGTAAAAAAACCGCCAAGTATATTTTTTAACGTTTTTACCTCAAAAAAATTGTATCAGATTGAAAAAAATGAGATCTTTCTATCATCTTAAATATATAATACGACTTCGAAAAAAAAACTGTTGTTAAATCATAAGAAAAACCTAAGTGGCATTATCTTCAATATATAACAAACACGGAAAATTATTTTGTAATTAATATA
>NW_012084660.1:0-341 GCF_000956235.1 Wasmannia auropunctata
AGAAAAGTAAAATTACAGTGTAAAATAATACACGAAATGTAGAAAAGTCGCACAATTTATAACGAAAATGTTTGTATATGTTTAATGAAAATTTACATTACAAATTGTGGGATTTTTTTTACACTTGTTATATAATTTATATTGATATTTGATAAAACATGATGTACTTCTTTGTCTATATTTTTGTATAACGCGTATTTATGTAACATGTCCTACTTATTGTTAAGAATAAATTTGACATGTGGCTGAATTTTACATTACGCGATATACTTTGATATATGATTGTGTTTCTGAATCTTTAAGTTAATTGTTTTTCAACTTCTGTGTAAGACAGTTGCTAA
>NW_012084661.1:0-346 GCF_000956235.1 Wasmannia auropunctata
GTGCTCTTCCGATCTTATTTATCACAGTTCTAAGTATGCCACTGGAAAATAATATACACTGATAATTAGTAATGATTTTACTGATTCACTTTTAGAGAAAATGTAATGTGGCCCGGCTGCTTCATTCTACGTAATTATTGCAACATTATTTATTATATTATTATACTGTCCGTGAGCGTGAGCGTAAGAGACAGCGCACTGGTCTGTCGTGCCAGAGGTCCTAGGTTCGATTCGCAGCAGAACCGACAAATTTTCATATGCCGCATTTCGTTTCCGGAGGTCTGGCAAACTATCGAGAGAGTATCTTTTACGTTGGAAATTTCTCTTTCAAAAAAAAAAAAAAAAA
>NW_012084662.1:0-351 GCF_000956235.1 Wasmannia auropunctata
GTTCAGACGTGTGCTCTTCCGATCTATGTACCACCCAGCATATAAAAAAATAAAAAATGTATGGATAAAATATTAAAAAAGAATATAAAAATAATATAAGATATCTTATTAGACTACAAAATGATGTCACGTAATATTATATCTAGGTATACATAGCACTGTTAATTTAAAAAAGTTTCGAGTGGTATTTCTGTTGATGTTTTAATTGAAGAAATTCTGAAAATATTTCTAATAATGGAAATATCTTTGAATTAAGCACAGAAAAATTCTACTTTGAAAGAGGGTTAATATAACGCTAATTTACGATGAATGATGTATTGGGATGTAACATTATAAATAAGTTTTGATTCC
>NW_012084663.1:0-537 GCF_000956235.1 Wasmannia auropunctata
TGTGTATAAGAGACAGGTATTAAAGTTATCGAAAAATCAATACTTTAATTTATGAGATATTTAATATTTATCATGCCATATTTTGACATAAAATATAAAATATCTCGTAAACTATTGATTTTTTGATAATTGTACCTTAATACTTTTATGCACAGAATAATAAGATGAATTGATTGGTGTAAAGAAAACACACAGTTACTTTGCAAAAAAAGTATGTAAAAATCTCATCGGTGATATTGTATGTACATACGATCAAACAATGCAAAAATGCAATAATTATAATTACGAAAATTTTCAGAAACAAAAGTCAATTTTAATTCTGTCGATGTAATTTTCTTCATAGGATTCCCCTTTAGCAAAGGAATCCTATGAAGAAAATTACTATCAAAATCACTATAAAAAAAATAAAAAATTTAGAGACAACATCACACGGTGTTCCCAAGCGGTCACCCATCCAAGTACTAACCGTGCTCAACGTTGCTTGACTTCAGTGATCGGACGAGAACTGGTTTTTTCAACGTGATTTGGAAGTTGTCC
>NW_012084664.1:0-353 GCF_000956235.1 Wasmannia auropunctata
CTCAAGCAGAAGACGGCATACGAGCGAAAGTTCTTCTTGACGCATCCAAAGCAATGATTCATACGATAAGGCGTGTACTTTCCCAAGACTCCGAACGCCGCTATTGTTTTATCGCCGGCTTTCAACCCTGCCAGAAATTCCAGATAAGATCGCGCGATGAACGGCCGGATCGTCCCTATTATTCTATGATAGCAAGAAACGTGCTAAATACGTTTATCGTATCCGATTGTTTATTTCACAGCTGCAGGAGCGCTGTATCGCCTCGCGAACGTCTCGCGAAACATCTCTAGCGCAGGCGAGAATCAGAGGGACTAAGGGACTATATATACGTCTCCACGGTGTCACACCCAAAA
>NW_012084665.1:0-354 GCF_000956235.1 Wasmannia auropunctata
AAGTTAAATAATTAAATAACTCTTGTTATAAATTTCAATAAATGTTATACATTCATAAAAACATACTTTTGCCGGAGTTACAATCAACTCCATTTTCTCTAATAACTGTCGACTGCGACGAGGTAAACGAGTTAGACCCACTACTGTCCATTGGTACAGGCACTAGCAATGACGGCTCATTACTAGCTGTAGTATTCAAATTACTATCGTTAGTACTTATACTTAGACTGCTGCACGTCCTAAAATCGAAAACATCCATACATATCTCTTACAACTTTTGACAGATTTTGAATTGGGAACTTATAAAAATTTTCAAGTACATATTTTTAAATAGATCGGAAGAGCACACGTCTG
>NW_012084666.1:0-797 GCF_000956235.1 Wasmannia auropunctata
GTATTGGAAAGTTTAGCTGTGGAGCTGAGCTATTCTCCTAAAAAATTTTTCTGATATAAAAAAATATTTTGATTTTTGCGGACGAATTTTGAAGTCATCGTACATATATAATATAGGAGGCTTAATTAAAAATGTCAATACTCACACAATCAGGTCGAGCAGCAATAGCAGCAAGTATAAAAGAGCAATCTCTACATCTTGCTTGGGGAAGTGGTGATGGAAGCTCTGGAAGTAGCCATAAAGTAGAAAAAACTTTCGTTAAGGGTGAAATAAAACTTGATCATCAACCTATTAAAGATGTGAAGGTTGTTACAGGGCAAACAATGCATCAGCCAAGTGTTGACTATACAGTTGATAGCAATGTGATTAAACACACAGAAAACAGCTCTATTGCTGCAGGTGGCACAGTTACTATAGAGTATACTGAAGATACACCACCAGAGCTGATAACTTCTGAAAAACTGCTCAATGAGCTTGGTAGACGTACTGCAGATGAGGTTCTCTTTTGTACAGGTGATGAAAACGGCGAACTTATAACTCCTTCTGGAAGATTTAGGCCCTCAAATGTACCAACTAATAATCTTTTTCTCAAATTCACTTTCGATTTCACGGACGCAGCAAATCAAGTAATAAGAGAGCTTGGAGTTATGGTTGGTACAAAGATAAAACCTGATTTGCCTGTTGGACAAAGATATTTTGAACCACAAGATATTGAAGAACCTGGGATTTTATTGGTGCTTGAACACACAGTGCCACTTATTAGAACAGCAGCAACTCGGGAAACTTTTTCATTTGTT
>NW_012084667.1:0-1987 GCF_000956235.1 Wasmannia auropunctata
TCAATGTTGAATAACTCGGTGAAAAAATCGCACAATGCTGGTCGGGTGCTCAAATTAAAGCTAAAGATTCAAGCTTTCGAACGATGTAAACCTCATTTGCGTGCGATTTTTATTTTACTTTTTGCAACTTTGCATACTTGGTAAAAAATTTTTAGATTTGATGCATCTTCATTTGCATCCGTGCAGCTTTGTAAAGAATCAGTAAGTAATTTAATGAATTATGGATGTCGAAAGTAGAGACTTTAAGCTTTAAAATACTTTTTTGATCATTCCGATACGATCATTTTTGACGAAGTTACACTCTCTTGAAATTTGCTTATTTTTAGTGATTAGAATGGGTGATGCTTTAATTTTGCTGTCGAGTGTATATTAAACAGATGATAAAGTACTTAAATGAAAAAAAACAAATCTTTTACAATATTATTTAAGTATTACTATTTTATTTTTCTAAACAGAAAAATAAAATAGTAATACTTAATAACATTAAACCAAAGGAACTTCATTGCAATTTTAATACAACTATCACTGAAAATATATTAAACAGGTGATAAAGTACTTAAACGAAAAAAAAAAACAAATCTTTCACAATATTATTTAATTGCCACTATCCAAATCCAGTCGCTCTTGCTCTTCCACAACCATTGAGAGAAATTTAATTTCCAATTTGGTTCGCTGTCTGTAAGGCAGTTTTCTTAATCCTTCAGCCAGTGTTATTAGAAAAGCACTTGTTGCATCTGGTTGTGCAATGGGTTCTCGTAACGCTGCAAGTATGGTTTCGTGCAACTCCTCATCGGCTTTGTTGATGGATTTCTCTAACTTCCTTTCTGAAATTGTATTATCAAGAACATAACATTAAATATGAAAAAAATAATAAATAAAAATAAATAAAACATACAAGTTAAATAATTAAATAACTCTTGTTACAAATTTCAATAAATGTTATATATTTATAAAAACATACTTTTGCCAGAGTTACAGTCAACTCCATTTTCTCCGATAATTGTCGACTGTGACGAGGTAGACAAGTTGAGCCCACTACTGTCCATTGGTACAGGCACTAACAGTGACGACCCATCACTAGCTGTAGTATTCAAATTATCATTAGTACTTGTACTTAGACTGCTGCACGTCCTAAAATCGAAAACATCCATATATATTACAACTTCTGATAGATTTCGTTTATTTGTTAATATAAAAATTATGTACTCTATTCGAAATATTTGTAAATCATGTATAAATTATAATAGCATATTGTACACTTTTTACACAAATCAAATACTAAATGAAAACATAATAATAATTGCATTATATTTACGCAGATTTTACTTGAACGTCATCAAGAAACTTCATTTGTTCATAAAAGCGGAATGAACTTTTCTTTTTTAAGGACTCATCAGCAGCAGACCCAGACTTGGAACATATTCGTGTTCTTTCTTTTTGGCCTTCATATAGCAGTCTCGGAGATATCTCCATCTTCGCTTTGCTTCGTCTACACTTAAAACTCCTTTATAGAAAAAAATAATAAAAAAATTTAAAATTAATGCATGCATATATAATATTAACCCTTATGTGCACAACCAACTTTTACCACGTTGTTACACAACCAGGGTACCCGGGTATCCACCACGAATTTATCTTAATTTGTGAGATTGTATGCGAACGGAATCGTTTGAAATAAATTCATTCCATTGAATAAACATCAATAGAAAGTATCTAAGCCATATTTGAGTTCCTGAGCCCGCAGCAGCTTTCACAAAAAAAAATAACAATAGGGTCTCGAGCGCTGCGCAGGTACGAAGGAGGTTAGAGCGGCCTTCGCGATGTTCAAAATTTATGTAGTGGGGATAAGACGGCAGTAGTAGGATACACTGATACAGAGACTCAGAGAGGCACAAACGTGTAGAAGAGTATTTTAATCAATGTTATTCAATATTAATCAATGTTATTAATTAATTCCTAAGTGAAAAAGATCGGAAGAGCACACGTC
>NW_012084668.1:0-1012 GCF_000956235.1 Wasmannia auropunctata
GGTTTAATGACGAAGCTGTACAAAGCAGACACCCGATGGCTTATCTACCTTTCGGCGACGGACCAAGGAATTGTATTGGTAAATCAAAATAAATTTAGATATCGTATATTTTCCTTTTATTTCATGCTAAAAAATATTTTTAATCTGCGAAAACTCAGAGACGCAAAAACTTTGATCTATTTTATATCATTTTTTATTTCAGGGGCTCGCTTCGCTGTTCATCAGACTAAAGTTGGACTTGTAAAGATACTACGAAATTACAAAATGGAAACTTGCGAGAAAACTCCAATACCTTACATAAACAATCCTAAAGCAATTCTATTAGCACCTATAAGTGGACTATACTTGAAAATAGTTAAAATTAATCGAACTTAATTTAAGCTTTTTTATGACTCTCTACAAAAGGGATAATAAAAAATGCAAAATGTTTGTTAATTGCAACAATAATAGAAGTTATTTTCTTCTGATAATTATAATTCTTTGATATTACTTCGCATAAATATCTCATATTAATTGATTAATATTATAGTTAAATTGTTTAATTTTAAGTTTATGCTGTTATGTATGTACACATCTTAATAATTATTTATCTCTTAAGAGATTGTTTTCTTCTTTATTTTTTTAAGTAAACATATTGTTATATCAGATATTGAAACTATAAATACATAATTAAAATAATTGGAAATTGAATGAAAATATTTAATTGGCATATATGCTGATCAAAAGTCTACAATTATATGTTCAATATTGTATAATCTCTTATCAATAAAAAATTGGTTTAAATATGCCAATATAGCACAGAATTGATCACGCGTTGCAATTGACCACGTTGCGATTACCCACGCGTTGCAATTGGCCACGTTGCATTTGCCCACGTCGCGTATGTATATTGAAATATATAAAATTTTTTTAAATAAATTGGAAATAAAAAAGGTGTCGTGAATAAAAACTTTTTTAGAATGCACAAATGTTATAAAATGTTGCAAAAGAGTTGTTTTTTCAAAAATTATTA
>NW_012084669.1:0-367 GCF_000956235.1 Wasmannia auropunctata
CCTTGGCAAAAATTAAATGATACTACTTTTTTTATGGTTGAAGACACAAGCCGAGATATCAACCGTTGGGTCGAAGCTCATTACGGTATTGACTATGTATTAATAAAAGTGGATAGCGAACAGATTTTAAATCTTCTTAACTCGCACTTTGGTATTTCAGAATTTGCAAGCAACTACTTATATTACAAGAATGCTAATTTTTCAGCTAAAAGCATTAAACTAAGCTCAATATTTTTTGCTTCTTTCTTTATTGTAACTTCAATTTTAACACTAACAGAGAAATATACATATTTTGCTTTGATGTTGATATTTATAATCGGAGGTTCTAGTTATTTATTCAAGTTTATAGCTGTCTCTTATACACATC
>NW_012084670.1:0-729 GCF_000956235.1 Wasmannia auropunctata
TATATTTAATTGTTAATTTAATTGTTAATTTTTATGTTCGTTTTCATCTGTGTTTGCAGAAACATCAATAAAAATAATCTTATATTCACATACGTAATCGATATTAATAAAAGGGACGATAAGTCAGCTTTTGTTTTCAGGATTTTGCGTTATGCCGTACTTGAGCGCGCCAACTTTAAACAATCTGATTAGTTAACTTTAAACACTTATAATTCAAAAACTATTATAGCCTCAAAATTTTGGTATTAGAACTTTTGTCTTAAAATAATCTCAAGAATCTACCCATAAGCGTTGGTACGGCCTTTACGGGGTACCCTGTATAAGTGTACTATATGTATGTATACAAATTTCTACTACATATACCAAAGTTTACTTTTCTGTTTTTATTTCTAAAGTCAAATTCATGGAATGTTCTTACTTAGTTTTACTATAGTCTGTACGTTTCAGTACGTATAGCTATGTGTCAGTTTCAAGGGGGCAAACCGATGGGCGGGGAGGGGTTGGAGGGCGAATTTTTTTGCCATAAATATATAAATGAAACACAAGGCATTTTGTACCAATGACCTTCAGTCTATTTTTTTTGTTAAGTGGGGAAAACTTTTATAAACACCTCAACGAGTCGCAACACTCGGAAGGGCGGCAGTCTGTTCCATCCCTATTATAAGCTAGTCTCCGGCGAAAGAGAAAGAGAAAGCCGGGAGCTCCCGCTATGTAATTCCCTTTCCCAAA
>NW_012084671.1:0-2364 GCF_000956235.1 Wasmannia auropunctata
GAGAGGTTGTTCTGAATCACCCTGTATAGCAGAACGAATATAGCAAAACGAACTCGCAATCATGGGAACCATGGGATAATGCAAGTACTTATGTAGTTTTATTAGTTTCGTCATAATGTAGGTTAAGTTAGGTTAGGTTGCGTTATTTTGACGATCACATTATTTTGATTACTTGGATGCGTGCACACATGGAATTTGCACGAAAATGGTTTGTACGTAATTTGTTTTTAAAATTTTTTATACATTCCATGTTCCACTCTTGCATTTGTTGAAGCAAACCCTCGTTGATTAGCCATAGATTGTTTGAAACAATGCCTTCACGAAAAAAATATTCGTGCAAATTCCCTGGATGTGCCAATTCCTACTATTGGTCGACAGGTGAGGATGACAAAACAGTGAATAAACACTTTTATCGATTTCCAAGAAATCCCGACATTTCTACCAAATGGAAACTGATTTGTGACATAAATATTTCAATGAATTGCCGGAATATGTACGTGTGCGAAACTTATTTTCGGAAAAAAGATTTCACTAATTATAGCACAAAAAGAACAAATTTCTGGTTACGAAGACTTGGGTAAGTTAAGTCGCACTTCTAAAGGAGCAAACCATGCGCTTGTCTTCATGATACGTGGCTTAAGAAGATCCTGGAAACAAATAATATCATACTATTTCACGACTGATACAATCTCTTGCGATAATCTCAAATTGATTCAAATTGTCATTTCATAACTGCAAGGGATTGGTTTTAAAGTAAAAGGAACGGTTTGCAACCAGGATTCTACTCAAAGACGAGCCTTATCTGAACTGTGCGCAGAAAATAAAATCGACCTAACTCCCTACATATTTATCGTAAACAAATAATAGTAACGATATATGACGTACCTCATTTATTGAAATGCACTTGCAACTGTTTACTCCGCCGTAAAATAATATTTTCTACAGATAAAGTTGCAAAATTTCAATATATCAAGAATGCTTTTGCATTGAATAGAATTATCCTTTCAAACTTCTGTATAAATTAACAAAAAATGATTTTAACTTCGCAGATTCCTTTATCAAAATGTGAGTAAAAGTTGCAGCGCGTCAGTTAAGTCATACTGTTGCTGCAACAATTCACACTCGTAGCGTTACAAACGTCAACGGATTATTCCCCGCTGATTCGGTACAAACGGCAGAGTTCATACAATTAATAGACGATTTATTCGATTCTCTAAATGGCTATATTATAAAACCAGATGAAGGAAAAATTTACAGATGTTGCTTGCAACATGATTCGCCTCACATTTCGTTTTGGAGCAAATTATTGCCGCAATTGGTTACATGGAAGTTAATAGATTTAAAATCAAACAAAAAATGTCACAAATTCTTTCCACTTCGTGAAAGAATGGACAATAAGATTTGTTATTTATTTGTGGAATCAATTCAAAGCTATTGGTTTCAAGTTTTTAAATTTGCGAAATCTTAATCAAGATCCGGTCGAAAATCTTTTTTGTATTGTAATTCGCCAACATGGTATTGCTAACACAAATCCCACCTGTCACCAATTTGTAGTAGCATTAAAAACAGTTGTATTAAACCATTTAGTTGTACCAATCTCCGATTCTTTAAATTGTGAAAACGACAATTGTGAAAGTGTAGCGATTTTTCAAGGATTCTTACGACGTGCCACTGACATCATTCAAAAGGAAGAAAGTGAATCACTTAAGAATACAAATAATTGTACTCTTGATTTACACTTTCAAAAATTTGAATGTTGATGCATCTCAAGCACTGTCTTATGTATCAGGTTACCTTGTCAAAAAACTTAAGATTCCTGAAAATTGTCTGCATTGCCGAACCGATCTGTTTTGTGCTCAACAGGAACAACATCATTTGTATACAGCTTTTAAAGAATACTCCGAAAAAAACACATTGACGCATCCAAGTAATAAGACGATAACGTTAATGGAAAACATTCACAACAGATTATTTCACTTTTTAAATAAAAATGGACACTAGTCCAAACTAGTGTCAAATTTTAAAAATATATTTTTTAACGATTACATCAGCGACATCTGCGAGGTTTATCGCTGTGATAATGTGATCGTTGAAAAGTGTTTGCTATTTTTAATTTTTAAATATGTTAAAAATAAAAAAAACCAGTACAACTATCTTCTGGCCATTACGAAAAAATAAAGCAATTTAAATCAACATAAGACATTTTTTCTATTCAACACTCAGGGAATTGTTTTGCTGTTCCAGCTGTCTGTCATACGCAGAATTTATAGCAGCAATATTCTAAGAATGTATGCAAGAAAATATAGGTCTCATAACCAAATATGATTGGAGTCTGGATTGGAGTCTGGACTAATTAAACGGAAG
>NW_012084672.1:0-388 GCF_000956235.1 Wasmannia auropunctata
TCAAGCAGAAGACGGCATACGACTTTTTCACGAAGTTTCGATCGTTACTTCCAGGGAGGACATCTCACATTACGGGCTGTACATAACTGAGGATGACGGTGAGATAGACTCGGCCTTTCCCTGCTTGGACCCGCACGAAATTATCTCCAAATTCGAATTCACTACGCTGGGCCTGATCGAGATGAAGCCGAGCGATAAAGCACGACACAACACAATCAGTTGCATCGAGAAGAAGGACGAGGAGGACTTCGAGCGTAAAGACAAGGAGCAGGAAGAAGTTGCGAAAGATTTGGCCAAGATGGAGGGTCACACTACCGCGATGGAGGCGCCGTTGTACCAATCATACAGGTAATTCCTCAATGTATTACATCACATTAAGTTATATACA
>NW_012084673.1:0-408 GCF_000956235.1 Wasmannia auropunctata
ACGTGCCGATGGCAACGTAAACACGAAGCGAACAATGGTACAAACACGCTCGACGCACGTAGAAGGCACGTGAACGCGGGACGGTTAGAATACGGACGGATGATGCAATACCGGCAAGCCGGACGAATCCGTACGAACACTTAAAGTGATGTAAAGAGACACGAATTATCACAACACGAGCGAAACATTACGACATGAGTACGAAACATTACGACGAATAATTCGCGGGAACAAGCCGAATGGCGAACACTGATGCTGATGCAACAGCGGGACGAGCCTTGAAAGGCGTAGAACGCGACGCGATTTTCACGAACGCGGGATAAACACTGACTCTTATACGACAGTAGTTGCGAATCTCGTACATGGAAGAAGGGAATAATAACTTTATCCCACTTCTGAGATAATTAG
>NW_012084674.1:0-465 GCF_000956235.1 Wasmannia auropunctata
TACTAATCACGCAGACCGATATAGAGATGATGAGAGCGCATTAGCGATGAAAGAATCGCATATAATTGAATAATAGGAGCCGGTGCAGTTATTGTAATAACAGTCTGTGTGGCGCTCTTGCTCCTCTGACCTCCTTCTATACTTTCCTCATTAAACTGCTTCATTATCCAGCTTTTCTGTTTGCATCGTCAAAAATCAACATCGCCAAAAATAACACCATTATCCTTCATATCCGGGGTTCGGTTTCCGCAAAACCCCGTACGTTGGAAATTCGAATGTTCACCAAATTCTTGAAAAGCGAATTCTTGAAAATGCAATGGTCTGTCCTTAACACTCGCTATTAACAATAACAATAGTCTACAGTAAAAAATTACTTTGAATTAGACTATTTTTCATTGATTTTTGAAAATGACGCCACAAGCCAAAAAATTCCAGTAGATATATCAGGTTTTCAAGATAACTGAG
>NW_012084675.1:0-765 GCF_000956235.1 Wasmannia auropunctata
AGACGTGTGCTCTTCCGATCTCCAAATATACACTGACATTCCTACCCTTGTATATAATCCTAAATATATTCCAAGCTGTTATACCTATACGGAGTCATTTGTGGATTACCCTTCATTGCGCTTCTTCTCCTGATCTATTATCACCATCACTTCCGTCCACAATATAATATACATATATTATTATAAACAATATACATTTGTACATTTGTATATTTCTTTACCAAAATTTCTTTAACACTCTGTATATAATGATATACATGAGCTGTTAAGAGCAAAAATGGTGTAAGTCAATTGCTTTACAAATTTGAAATAGCATCACAAACAGTTATAAAAACAGAGAGCAGCTCTGTTTTGTGATGTCAACATAAATTAGATAAAAAATTGACTTATACTTCTTTTCTCAACATCTCACATGTGGGATTAAGAGGATGCTAAACCCTAGATCAAACTCTAAAAATCCGCTGTTTTACCGACAATTTGTGAGTATGTATGCGTGCGATATTGATGTAGTAGTGTGTAGTGATGTATCATGTTTATTACCACATCAATACATTTCACGCATACATATACACAAATTTGTCGGTTACCAATATATCTTTATTTAGGCTTTTATACTTAATTCTAACGACTCACATATACTCATTTCTTTATTGCACATCTGGCTCTGCCTTCATTTCGAGCATATAACCTGCCTAACTTTTCCACGGAGTAAAGGTTTTGGTAAATTGATAGCATTAGTCGCCATGTTGAGGTTAAAATGGATAA
>NW_012084676.1:0-455 GCF_000956235.1 Wasmannia auropunctata
ACTTTCTATCTTTTCTTAATCTGATATATAGGATCATAAAATTTTCTTTCTCAACGGTTGTGTCCCAAATGCGTGTCCAATACGAACAGCTTGAAGAGACTCTTGAAAAAATTCTTTAATTTCGTTATGTTTCTTCAAAGTTTAAACTTGATTAAAAATGATTAAAAATGTATTCTTTTTAATCAAATTTTTAGATAATGCAAAAATCAATTTTTGTGATTTATCGTTCCCTCTTTAAATGAAAGTAAACAAAACAAGATTAAATAAAAATCTAAATTCTTTTTGTATAAATTTAGAAAAAAATGAGTTTCGTGTTAAGAAATTAAGTACATGAATTTTATATAAATTTAGAAATTGAATCGTACAGCCTGGTACAATTTTTAATCTTCAAAGCGATGTCCTTTTGATTGTTTTAATTCACCGATCGCCTATAAAGATCGGAAGAGCACACGTCT
>NW_012084677.1:0-457 GCF_000956235.1 Wasmannia auropunctata
ATTTAATATAATAGTTTATCTATCATATAATTAATATATTAAATAAAATGCAATGTGTAAAAAATACGAAAAATGTTGTCCAAAGATTAATAATAATACAAATTATTAATACATTATAACTTTCTTTCTGAATATATGTATACATATATACGTGCCCAAATCACAAACAAAACAGTAATGTAAAAATGATTGTAAAGAATATATTTTCATTATTTTTAATTGATTTATACTCTTGGTTACTGTCAATTAATACACAACGAAAAAGTATGTGTTTTATTAAGTATACATAAAATTCGTATTATAAGTACCTATAAACAAGAAGTATTAATATTTTTCTCCCAATTTCAATTATTCTAACTTAACTTTTAAAGTAACAGATTTACGAGGGGTCAACCACTATGGGAATCAGTGTACATTTCTTTGGGAATATATTGTTAGTAGATCGGAAGAGCACACG
>NW_012084678.1:0-463 GCF_000956235.1 Wasmannia auropunctata
AAAAAAGAATACTATAAACATTTGAAAGTTTAATATAGGTATTTAATACTGATAAATCTTTTATTTAATTAGATATTTACTGTAGTTTGCATATTAATAGCTAATAAAATTGTTGAACCTAAAAATGTAAAAATTAGGAACTCGCAATGAACTGTATAAAATGTGAAAAGTTGAAAATAAATTAATATGTTGAATTCAAATCTTTTTGATATTAACAATTAGCTTATTACCACAATTGCTGGTGCCAGTGAGCATCAATATCATATATTGCATCGTAGAAATTACGAAATATAAACTTGTGGGGATATTCAAGTCCCCTAAAAATGTTATGGGCATGGGTAGTTTCGATAGTTGAGTTTTAATGGATACATTAACTTGGACATCCTTCTCGCTTGCTATCATGGGCTCCAGCATGAAAATTAAGGAAGCCAAATAAGGAAGAAATAGATCGGAAGAGCACACG
>NW_012084679.1:0-1758 GCF_000956235.1 Wasmannia auropunctata
ATTGATGAATTTTGTTTGCTCGACCGTCATTACGATAATTTTCGTCCCATTTAAAATTACTTGCAATTTTACTGTTATACCCGATTTTTCTATTACATATTTTAAAATGAATTGAGCGTCGAACGATTTCGCGGTATACGTGATGCAGATAAACCTTTTAAAGTTAAAAAGAAATTTATTTTATTATTTATATTTATTTTAGTTCCGGTCAAGTTTTTGGGTGGAAAGTGATCCAAAGGGAATCAAGATTCTTGGATAACTTTCTCTATGCCGTAGCTATTGTGCAGTTTGTGAGGGTCCCTTGTAAGAGCTATTAATGAAGATAAATGTATGAGAAACAGAGTTGGGTAGTAACTACTCAATTAAAAATTACATAAAAAATAAAACTATAATACCTTTTATGTAAATTTAGTTATGTTCAAATAAATTAATTTTAACTTCTAGCAAACTTATTTTTATAATATTTTTTAAAACAGATTTCTTTCTAAGTTGAATTCCTTTTATCTCTAATGTTATTGTTTTTTTCTTTAAAATCTTGAACATTAAAAACTTAATATGGAAAAAGTTTAATGGCCGGTATTTATATGGTCACTCCTTATCACTTCTATTTCAGATTGGCTTAAGTGTAGACTTGAGATATCATAAGCTATAATATAATAATAAATGATTACCTGAGACAATCTTATATAAGAATCGATTATATGGCAGGTCATCATTCTTATTTGAAGACTATCTTAAGTAATTTAATTGCATAAAAAAATGGAAATATTATCATTTAATAAAACATTATCTTTGTATTATTTCATGTAAATTTAATTTACAAATAAAGTATTATTTGATCCATATTATAAGTTTCTGATTATTTGGAGTAATTTAATTAAAAAAATTACGGTATTTACAATTACGAAAATTACGAATTGTGATTTAATATAAATACCTAATGTTTTCAAAATTACTTTTTGTTTAACTTAAGCTAATTAAATCTTTTTTGATCGAGTTCATTTTTGTTCTTGTAACTAAATTTATTATTAACAGTAGTAATAGGGGTACTATGGCCCGTTAAAACAAACCCCCACCACACCTCTCCGGCGCCGGCAAAAAATGCCCTCTTCATGCTCCTCTTTGGGGTCTCCGGTCCCGGGAGAATTTGGGCCAGACGCTTTTACAGACTGTGATTGGCTACCGCATGGGAGGAGGGTAGAGTTAAACGAGACGATTTGATTGGGCGGAGCGGTAGCTGCCGAGAAGCTGATTGCCCAGAGCCATAGTTCCCGGTGGCACGAGTGGTTGTAGTAACCTGGGGGAGGAAAAAGGAGTTTTCGAAAAAATGAAAGGGAGCAGTAAAGTAGGGAAGATGGTGGAAAGCCGACAAAATGGCGTGAGGAAAAGTTAATGGATTATCTGAAAAAATTTCGACGCATGTGCTTCTCTCGAATCATCCCCCGCCTCCTGACCGTTTTTTGATTTTTCTTTTCATACGTTTTCGGCGACGACGAGCTAATGACGCATAATACCGTTCGTAGAGAAAGTGGGGGTGCGACAAGAAGGAAAAACAGGAACGTGCAGGCTCGCGGATGACGTCAAAGAAAGAGAGATATTTATACGATGTAGAGGGACGGGATGTAAGGGACGGGAAATTTTAGGACGCGGAAAGGCGAGAAAAAAATAAACTAGGGAATAAAGATACAAAATATTTATTGATGAAATAGAGTTATTACATAAAATGAGTATTTCCTTTATATTTTACTTTTCAAACTA
>NW_012084679.1:10195-12174 GCF_000956235.1 Wasmannia auropunctata
TAAAAATATAAAAAAATCATTTTGTTTTCATTATCCTCAGTTAACTTAAACATTTACCTGATGTACTACTACGTGATGGAGTTTTTTGTTCGCATAAGTTATCAGATTGTGTATTATTAGGAGATGCCGTTAAAATGTTACAATCGTAAAAAGATAAATTTCCCGTATTGTTCTCTTGAAGATTATCGTCAAATTTCTGTTTCCAAATTCTTTTTTCCGGTACCTTCAAAATAGTTTCTGACCGTTTATTTACTGTTGGCAACGTAGGCAAAGGTGGTATTTCTTCACAGCTTTTTTTTTGCTTGTACGTGGATCGTCTTGTACATAATCCGAATCCGAATCAGAAGAAAAGTTTCTTTTCTTTGCCCGTTCACGTCTAGATATTTTTTTTTCAGTGTCATTTTTTCCAGCGCTATCAATATCAGAAAATTGTTCGGCGAGTTTTAATTTTCTTACGCCGCTTGCATATGTATCTGAAATAATATAATAACTAATAAAGTAATTCCATGTATTGTATATTATTTACCGTACTAAAAGATTTCTTGTGAGAAGTCGATTAAAAAATAAGTGAATTTTATTCGTGGAAAAAATTGTTAAAATTTCTAATTTTTTTATAATTGTTTTTACTTTCTCATTTTTTTATAAATAATAAAATATTAATAGTAACCAAAATTATAAAACTTTTAGAGTGAATCCCATTGTAAAAAATTAAATCTCATTCTTAGTGATTAAAAATCGAGCCACTCTTTTTCAAGACTGATTCAATTTTCACTCTTTAGAGTAAGATTCCGCTTCAAAGAATTTAGAAAGTAGGACTATTCCGATTCGGAATTCGCTAAAAAATTAATCTGATTATCCAAGCGCGTGCGCGTACGTACGTGTATGTATCATTAAAAACAGCAAAACTATTGGACGGATGTTTGAAATTTGGCACAGAGATTTTAATCTGGAATCAGATTGGGAAAACTAAAACAAGATACCATAAAAAAATACTTCTAAAAAATATTCCCACATAAACCTTCTCATTCAAGTAAAAACTGAAATTTTTCAGTGAAACTAGAAATTTGGTATAAAATTTATATATTATCACTCATCAAACTAATTCTGAGACAAATTGGTTCATAAAAAGTGTCACATCGCTCATCCTTTAAATAAAAAAAGACCTTTGGAATCTAATCAATATACAGAATTCTATAAGAGGCCTTCTAAGAATCAAATGCGCTACAAGTGTCACAACTAGTTTGATTTTTGAAGTAGAAGTTTATTTTGATATAAAGTTTAAAAAGACCTATAAAAATAATTTTTCTAACATCAATTTTAACAAAAGTTTTCTTCTAGCATCATGGAGAAAAAATACATATAAAAATAAAGTTACTATAAACATTATATAAATATTATTTTAAAAATATAAAAAGTATATTTATCAATAAGTTAAACTGTAAATTGAAATATAGTACCTGTTGTACCAAAAATCCGTAATATCTTATATGACGGCCATACTAAAGGGTCTGGATCCTCTTCATTAAGAATTGCCTGATTTATCTTTGTTTGTTTCGTATAACTTGGCCAATAACATTTTTTATTTTTGTCATGAATCCATGATGTGGGTGCAAGTTGGATTCCGTCTTCAAACTCAACAATCGAAAATCCTCCCATCGTTTCATATTCAAATTTAAGCGCTATATAACAAAAATGAAAAATACTATTATGAAATAAACTTAATTATTTGTTTTCAATAACACGTACTATAAACAAATTTTTGGAACACCCATGGGTTCTCCAGTATCTCCGACAATAGCCGACATGGTTTTACAGGAGATTGAAAACGAAGCGGCAAAATCTTTGCAATTAGCCTTTTATTTCCGTTACGTGGACGATATATTGTTAGCAACTCAATCCGACAAGTTGCAAGAAACACTGGATGTATTCAATTCCTTCCATGAACGCATGCAATTTAAGATCGGAAGAGCACACGTCTG
>NW_012084680.1:0-500 GCF_000956235.1 Wasmannia auropunctata
GAGAGAGAGAGAGAGAGAGGCCCCGACTCGAGACACTCGAGAGACCCTCTCTCCTCGTCGAGGAGGAAACACGGCTTCTCGCCTGGCGGGACCATGCGTCTTCTCGGGGTTAACTGATCTCGAATGTTATCGCGTTACCTTCGACTACCTGCTTACGTACTTACTTCGCCTCGCATAGAAATCACCTATTTTAAGATCCACCGCGTTGTTGCCGGCGACCCCACGAGAATCGCGGTGGGTAGTCGGCCGTATCGATTCGCGCGCGTTTTGCCTCCGGACCGTGGGGAAAGAGTATAATTAATACGGCAGTTATTCTTAATGGAATACAGTGCTCCGGGTGGAAACACAATCGGGAAAGTACGAAGACACTGCAGGGAGAGACGAGCAGAACCGTCGCTAATGTAAGCGCAAAAATTTCATTTCCCGCGAAGGAGCTGATATTTTCGGAGCACTTGGAAATTGAGAAATATAAGAAATCGAAACGGGGATAACAACTTTAA
>NW_012084681.1:0-505 GCF_000956235.1 Wasmannia auropunctata
ATTGTCGGTCTTGAAACACAGTTTTTACATAAGGCCCAGAATCCACTGTAACAAATTGTCATAATTGTCAAACAATTTAATAATTTTTTTATGCTAATAAGCATCTTTAAGAATCCCCTCCCTCCAAATATGTATAAAGAATTTATTGAGAAAAATGTAACCTCAGCTCCCAGCCTTCAAGTTAAATTTATAACTTTTGAAATTAAACTTATAGACTTTTGAGTTAAATTTAAACTTCTTTGATTAAATAGAAGAAATCAGTAATGTCAATAATAGCCGACACTGGATGCACATGTGTATAAAGAAATTATAATATTGTTAAAAACAAGTTACACAATAATGCAAAAAGACGCAAACGTTTCAACCCTATTTTTGGATCATCTTCTACAAATAGGAGAATAATTGAAGAGAGGAAAAAAAGGCTGAACTTCCGAAAACGACCCACGCTTAATTGTTACGATTTTTGGCAGAAATACTCGGAATGATGAGATCGGAAGAGCACACG
>NW_012084682.1:0-546 GCF_000956235.1 Wasmannia auropunctata
GCGCGCGCGCCCGCTCGCTCGCGCGTCCAGGATATATAAACCCAAGGACACGCGACCGCATTTGAATCACATTCGAATTCCGCCGTGGGCCCACCGGCGATTTGCATCGTTTCTGATTTCCACTCTTAGAATACAGCGGCGCTACTTTGCATGATTTGGTCGCTTCTTAGAGAGGCACGAGTCCCTTCTATATCGAAAATATCTCGTATCCGCCGCGCGTATGGGGAGGATGTTGCATAAGTACCTGCATCCCAAGCGTGAAAAAATGGAAATTTGTATAATGTATAGAGGTGGAAGAAGTATTGGAATCAAAGGGCATGATAAAAGCTGTCAGAGGGGAAAGGTATATCCATTCGGGGAAATTGCTAATTGATCGTATCAAAATCAAAATAATGTTTTTCCTCCTTGAAAAAAAATCGCATTCTTTTAATATCTACGTTTAACTATGTTCAACATCTCAGATCTTAGACGACCTTAATTCTCCACATAATTTACCAATCATCACTTAGGTATAAGTTTATATATTATTAGATCGGAAGAGCACAC
>NW_012084683.1:0-590 GCF_000956235.1 Wasmannia auropunctata
CTAATATATACATTTAATTTAATTTACTTTTATTTTTTTTATTATATCTTTTTCAATTTTATATCAATTTATCTAGCCAATTATTTTTCATGCAGCAATTTGATATTTCACTATATATGGTAATATATCAGTATCGACAAAAAATCGTACGTTTTAAAATAAATAATGTATTTGCATTCGTCCTCCGGCATGTCTGTTTTATCTGCACTCTTACTTTTTTTACGATACATCTTTTCTACTGAATTGATACATATCGGATTTATTGGCTCGATAACATGCATCAGCTGCAGAAGTCATTAATATTAATGAGCTCCTCCTTGTAGAGGCAAGTAGGCTTGCAAGGAGATCTGCTATTTTCGTATTTTTGTCCTGAAAAAATAATCTGCTATCTATTTTTTTTTAGATATTTTATTATTTTACGATTTATCGGTTTTTATAATCTGTATCCAAGTCATGAATTATGAAATCCTTAATCCTTGTTTGTATTATCTCTTATTTTTTTCTGCTCATCCATGCGAAGTGATGCTGCGCGTTTCTATATATCTCGTTACGTTTTCCCTCTCGTATGCCGTCTTCTGCTTGAAACACGA
>NW_012084684.1:0-625 GCF_000956235.1 Wasmannia auropunctata
AGAGAGAGAGAGAGAGAGGGAGAAAGAGGAAAAGAGAGACAAAGGAAGTGGAGGATGTCGCGTAGATGGGACGTCAAAATTCAAAACATCGCTTTTCCCGCTAACCGATTCGGTTCGTCGTCAAACTTGGACGTGTCCACACGCGCGACTCCGTGTAGATTGGAAAAAATAGAGTACACCGATAGAGCAATAATGAAGAGAGAGAGAGAGAGAGAGAGAGAGAGAAACAGAGGAAGGAGGTGAGATAGAGAAACCGCGGGAGAAAGATAGAGATGAGGAGGGTAATTCAACAGCAGGAAGGAACGCGTGGCTTAGGTGTGTGTTCGTACTTTAGGTACAGGCGGTCGGGGAACTCCGAAGACAAAGGGACGTGCGAGCCGAATAACAGTACCGGCAGTTAGCGTTGATAATTACGCCGGTGCGTTCCGCGGGAGCCGACGGAATAGTCATGGAATAGTGAATTTCGCAGGAAGGGAGTGGTCGAGGAAGAGGACCGGGCCGGGGGACCACCAGTGTGGAGTATCTTCGATCGGCCGAATAAATTTCGTGCAATCGTGGAGACAGTGAACTCGGTTAGACCCACTGTAGTGTGTGAGTGTGTGTATGTGCGTGTGTGTGCAGCAAA
>NW_012084685.1:0-1244 GCF_000956235.1 Wasmannia auropunctata
CTTTTACGGAAAAGTAGTAATTTTATTGGCTATACAGTTCTCGATCCGAGAACTTTGATCGATTTCTAGTATTGTGGACACAAGCCTTTACATCCTCTTTGCATCTTGATACAGCTTCACTTGAATTGAATGGATAATAATATGGTAGTGTATTCGCTCGAGCAACTTTCCACGATTTGTCATAGTGTGCATAAAAATAAAAGTACTGATGAATCAGTTTATATATTTATCACGCGGCTGCAATCTATATTAAAACAGAAATCATCGTTTGTTATTAGTTTGGGTGTATGTACAAGCAACAGACTGGCCACAACCACTACGCCAGCATTTCCACGGAATGTTCCGAGTCGCAGTACGTTCCATTCTGGCCAAAATAGAGCACAGCGAAATCACACTCAGGTGAGTACTTAATATAAATGATATAATTATAGAAGAAAAATTTAACTTGATAAATATATTTTTTTTAGCAATTATTAACATGTTATATTTATTTTATTAGCAATTAATATAAATGTATTTGACACACAGGGTCACACACAAACGCAGGACACAAATGCAATTAGCCCTCTAGCAAGGCCGTCCTTCTTCTCGAAATTATCTTCGAAGTTCTCCAAACGGTAAGTTCTATGACTGATTACATCTAAATAATCTTTAACGATACTAGTATTTGACAGCATGCATAATGATTTGTATGATTATAATATTACCACTGTACATTTATGAATATTTTTTAACCGATAGTATACATATTTTATAATTTAAATCAATTATTCTATGCAAGACAAACAATTAGATCAGATCTTATAAGTAAATTATTTTCTAATTGGCATTGACGTAAATTTCTTTGAAAATTTATAGATAATCAACTCGTAAAGATACGGTGAAAGTATTAGTTTAGAAGAGAAATGTGTGTATTAAAGTCTTTATCACAAAGTTAGCAGTTACCAAAAATATAATGAGAAATGTGTATATCAAAGTCTTTATCAAAGTTAGCAGTTACCAAAAATATTATAATTGTTGCATGTATTATCTTAACTGAATCTCTTTACCCACGCAAAGAAGGTCCATGAAAATCAAATTAATATTTTATAATATAAAACATTGTTATATATTTTATTTCTTCCATTCTCTCTATTTTATTTGTGATTATACATTCATATTTGTTGATTTATTTCACGATGTATACATATATATATATACACACATATATACATACACACACACTATATATATATATATATATA
>NW_012084686.1:0-627 GCF_000956235.1 Wasmannia auropunctata
CTTCAAGCAGAAGACGGCATACGATCCGCGCGTATGTTTATTAATACCAAAGTATATGCCGATATATGTATCAAGAAATTATATCCTCGTTCTCTAACACGAGACCAGCCAGCCAGATTTTCAGTCTAGATTTAACATTTACATTAATTTCATTTGAGCGATTTAACGATATTAGTGCGTATGTTAGTAATTGCTTCCACGTTTTGTCGTGCAGATGTTTCAGGAGATTACGACGCTATCGAAATTAAATCGCTATCAAAATCAAGTTCAACAATATATAATATGTGCTTCAAACTGATAGGCGTTTGTGTCGTATTGCGTATTTTCGACCTTTCGTTTCGGTCGGCCTGAACATGGTTACGCGCGAGAGACACGCCGTCGCCTTCGGAGCCAGCCGTTTTAACCGACTGACCCTATCGGCGGCGCGGCGTGCGATTAGACTGAAGCGTAGTGCTCGACTTCCGGTTCAGCTGTTCGCACAAAGATCCGCATGTTTCTCCGACCCGCGTGCCTCGCGCCTCAGTGTTTTGTTGCCCGTCGTTTGTTTCCGCTCGGTATGCTCCGTCCCGCTCTGTCCCACTCTCAGTTATCCCCACTCGCTGCTCTCTCTCTTTCTCTCTCTCTCTC
>NW_012084687.1:0-634 GCF_000956235.1 Wasmannia auropunctata
TAAATATTGTTGCAACAATTAAACAACAATATTTTCCTGAATTATTATTTGACTTAATAATTTAATAATTGCACAGATTCAGAATCCAACGAAATGCCGTGTCATCCTAACGAAGCATTATACCTCGTACAATATTAATCCCGACTTCGACTTGATATTATCGCGGCTTCATATCTCTTAATCCCACGCAATTCTCCGAACATGCCTCCATCGCCCGGCATATGGACTCGAATTATTCACCGACCGCGCCGGAGCATCGCTGCACTCATTTTGATGACGAACGGTCGACGCGCTTCGAGCATCGATTCGCGGCTGCGCTTAATCGTGCTCGCGAATTTATGAATTATTTCGCCGCGTAATGCGCGACACGGCACACCGCATGAAAAACGCATCGTTCGAGTGTTCCGTCAATATTGGGACGGTATGTGTTAATTCCAGCGACTATAAAGTGATTTGAGAATATGCCGCACCGTATACGTGCGAGTTTACTTCCGATAAATGTGAAAACTCTCAGCGCCGCGAGTCGTAGCGATCTACTTCCAAGCGAGTATGATAACATATGTGTTAATTCCTAATTTAGTTTAACATTCTTTCTCAGAATGAATATGATTCCTTGATCCGCGAATTTTTTAAA
>NW_012084688.1:0-635 GCF_000956235.1 Wasmannia auropunctata
ACGTGTGCTCTTCCGATCTTTTTTCAGTCGTGAAGAGCTGACTAAAGAGAAAAAGAAATATATTATAAATAATATATTATATATTATATAAATATATTACATATTGTATAAATGTATTTTACACACATATATATATTCGCGAGACCTCCGAACAGGGGTCGATTAACGCGCGCGCGGGAATAAGAGTACCAGATCTGTCAGTTCTCGTAACCCTTGCCGTCGCCAGCAGGACCGCATATCTTTCGCTCTTTTCGTTGCGGACGTACAGCGCAGATACTTCCCTCCCTTCAACCTTGGCCGTAAAGCAGGCATCGTGTATAGAGCTGTGGTGACGTCGCTTGCAGGCCGCACAAGATTTTTTCGACGGACACATGCTCAATCGATACTTACCGAAGCAATTGAGACATAGCTCGTTAGCCTCGGCGTACTCCTTACGGTCGTGCGGCAATTTTTTCTGGAAGTCGCTACATGAGAGAATGTAGTGCTCCCTTTGGCACAATGAGCACTTTGTTACCCTGACTTGCTTCTGTGTGAGATGCGTTCGTGCCGCACGCGGTGCGGCATCTCCTTTGGTTCCGGAAGCATTCGGGTCGCTGCTCCCAGAATGCAGGGCTTCCAGTGTCCTCATGTGGCCC
>NW_012084689.1:0-646 GCF_000956235.1 Wasmannia auropunctata
GGGGAGGGGGAGGGGGGGGGGAGAAGGGTTCGATGAATCTTTCAACCGCGCTTCATCAGCATCGAGCTCGCACGGGAAGCGAGGAGAGGGACTGGTCCCTGATTGCCCGCAAACGAAGTAGACGGCCGATTTCCGCTTACGAGTGGAAGTAATTTGGAGTGTAAGGAATTTCGGACCACCAAAGGTGACCACCGTCGATCGACTGAATGGAATCCGTTGTGGCCACTTCGCTCGTCGATCGAAGGAGCGTCAGCGTCAGGAGGATTGGAGACTCATCTCCGCGCACTCGACTCAAGTATCGACGACTCACTATAATAATCTGACAGGCCTCGATCTCGTGCCCCGAGATTCCTTGGATCCTCGCACAGAGAGAGAGACGCCTCTCCTCTTCTCCACGGCTCTTATATAAACAGCGATATTTTGATTTGAAGAAAAATAATGGCCGTTGCATGGGTGCGTGCAAATATATCGTAAAAAAGGAAACCACGTAAATTTACCTATTGGAAATCAACAAGAAGAAAACTGTTGTAAATGAAGATAAAATGAACTTGCGAAAGTGCTTAGAAGTAAAAATAGTATTGACTTATATTTATTTATTTATTTTTTTTTTATCTTTAGCGTATCGTATGCCGTCTTCTGCTTGAAA
>NW_012084690.1:0-1964 GCF_000956235.1 Wasmannia auropunctata
CTTGATAATTATAGTGATTGATTTTTCCGGACTGTTCCTCTCTACTTTTATCGCTGTTTGTTGTCGATTTGCCGATACCTAATGTAATAAAGAAGAAGACATTACATTTTAACATGATATGTATAATAGAAATCTCAGAGATCTATCCCAGGCAGACACAATCGGTTCAGAAACGTCGATTCGACGTTGAATCGACGTCTATGGACCGATCGTGTCTGCCTGGGATACTTTAATTTAAGAGAATATTTTAATCTGGAAATCTTATTTAAAGGTCACTTTTGAGAATTTAAGTAAAATTTAAGCATTATTTTATTTCAGCCTTGTTATAGATAATATTTGAAAAATAAGATTAAAAAATTCAAATGTTCCTAAATTTTTTTCTAAATTATTATTGCTGTCATAAAACATTTAAATAGATTTTATATATATAACTTTTTAAGAATAAAATCAATTTCTCTTAAATTATTGCATACAGTTTATGTTACACTATAATTGCAGAAAAAGTATAAATATGAAATATATCTTACGAAAAATGTCAAATATGTGTCTAAAAAGTAAAAATATATTTTTAATATATTGCTTCTCCCACTGTTTTCTGCGTAAGCTACGTCTGGCGAATTTGAACATAGAAATATATTCGACGTCTATAGACATCGAATGGATTAAATTCTGAATACGAGTCTTAAGCTTTTCAGCGTCGATGTATTATATGTATGAAGTAATGTATTATGTCTAAAAATAAAAATAACAATTTTCTAAAATCCATAAAGTATCTATTTTCATAATTTAATAAACAAATGGTAATAATTTGTAAAATAAGTCCCGCTATCATTATAGTTATTAGGAGAGAATTTATCTTACAAAGTATGAGATTTTTTATAAGCGAGAATTCATCATTATTGTCTCTGCTATTAGAATGTTTTAAAATATAATTGCACGATCATACATCTTTTATTTTTTTGCAAAATCATTTCTTTACTACAATAAATTATGTTTGTAGAAGGATATTTATGTACATACTATTGCAGATTACTTTATAAAAATGAATACATTTTTATAATGTCAGTATTAAATTGATCAATAAATAATAAACTGTTTTACATGCAGTAGAATCAGACTGCATTTTGAAACTATATATAATTTGCGATATGCAAATATATAAAAATTTTTCTTTAAAATAAATATGTATATATTTTACTCGTCAATCGAATGCTTTGACGATTTTTCTGAAGAATTTGCTACTTTGACGACCGTCATTAAATTAACCATATTATTTGTAGTATAATTATTTCGCCACTGTATAGTTTAATAAGTTGCATACAAATTATTTAAATATTTTTAAAAATAAATGTATTTTCTTTACACCAATAGCTTCATCTTATTATTCTGTACCTAAAAGTATATTTACCATTATTAAGAAATTAATAATTTACGAGATGTTTTATTTTGTTTATGATTGATTTATTTTATTATATTATACATAAAAACATAATTATCAAAAAATGATATCAATTTACACTTATAAGAAAATAAAAATAAATTTCATGTTATCTAAAAGTTTGTGGCAATTTTTGTTCATTGGCATCAAAATTGCAAATGCATGCATAATGTCGTCAAAATATGCATTCCACTAATTTGGTTAATTTGACGACGATCAGGGTTGTCAAAATGATCATTCTACTAATATAGTTATTTTGACGACGGTCGTAAAACTATACGATTGGTCGGTAAAAATTTTGACGACGGTAGTCAAAGTAGCCAGAAGTCGTCAAAATAGCCAATTCTTCATGAAAATCGTCGTCAATGTAACCGATTCGTAAATAAATAAATAAATATATATACACTCGACAGCAAAATTAAAGCATCACCCATTCTGATCACTAAAAATAGGCAAATTTCAAGAGAGTGTAACTTTATCAAAAATGATCGTATCGGAATGATCAAAAAAGAGATCGGAAGAGCAC
>NW_012084691.1:0-2941 GCF_000956235.1 Wasmannia auropunctata
ATTTCTGTAGACGATTAAAGCAAACAACCTATGTATTTTTTGCAAAATGGAAAAAAACGAGTTTTGTGCAGTGATCAAACATCTACGTATGAAAGGTTTAACGCCGAAAGAAATCAAAGCCGAGTTGGATAATGTTCATAACACATCTACACCAACGTTTGCGACTGTATACAATTAGGTGAATGAATTTAAACGTGGTCGTACATCCACATGTGATGCATCTCATTCGGGACGTCCAATTGAGGCTGCTACGCTAGAAATCATCCATAATATTGTTTTAACTGATCGATGAGTGAAAGTGCGCAAGCTTGTTGAGGCCACAGGCATATCACATGGCATAGTAATTTCAATTTTGCACAAACAATTGGGTATAAAAAAGCTATCGGCAAGATGGGTGCCGCTCACTATGGACGGGTTCACACGTACCCGGCATTGATAGCCAAATTCAAGGAATCGCTACGAATTGCTTCCCTATATCCAGCATATTCGCCAGATTTAGCCGCCTGCGACTATTTCCTGTTTCCAAACCTGAAGAAATGGTTCGCAGGAAAGAAATTCACCACCAGAGAGCAGCTCATCGCCGAAACAAAGGCTTATTTTGAAGAGTTGGACAAATCATATTATTCGGACGGCTTGAAAAAATTGGAGAATCGTTGAATCAAGTGTATCAAGCTGAAAGGAGACTATGTTGAGAAATAAAAATCGATAAAAAAAATGTGTTTTACTATGTTTTTCTAAAAACTTATTGACTTGCCCTCGTATTATACTCGAGCGCTAAGTATTTCCATTATTACAAAACTATAATTTACATCAGGTTCGCTGTGAATTTGCAAAAATTGCGAAAAACGCGTTCTTTAAGGGATTTAACTCTATTTTTCTCAAAAATGTGACAAAATTTTTAGCATGTCGATCAACTGGTGTAATGAACTTTGATTCCATGCACTCCTCATCTCCAACTCCGATAACAATTATTGTCACTTCAGCTTGAAACTTCTCTGTGATTAAAGTCTTATTAGAGGGAACCATTTGGCACACAGTTCAGTTCCAAAATCGAAAGTCCAAAAAGCGGGCGAAAAAATAGCTTTTTTAGGGTCTCATTTCTCTATAAAATTTTATTTTATTTCTATCGCTCATAAATTATTAATAAAATATATATAATAATTGAAATAATTTTGTACGACACTTTGAGATTATACAAAGCCAACAATATGCGATAAAATATAATTTTTGATAATTAATTGTTCATGAAATATTGCTCATAAGAAGATAATAATTATAATCTTTCATGATACTTGCTTTAAGTATGTGTGATAAAATAAAATACTTCTAATAAAAAGTATTTATTTTAAATTATTTTATGAAAAAATAATTTAAAATTTTTGTTTAAATTATATAAATGTTCTTAAAACATTATTCGAAAAAATTTTTTATAATCTTATTAGGTATTTAAAACAATAATTTAATGTTTACGTTTACATCAACATCATTTGTGTTACACTTAATCAACACCATAAACAACATTGTGTATCCTAATGTATGCAATTTTAAATTTACAAATATTTTCTTTAAAAAAATATATTTTGTACTTTAATTGTATTAAAATAAGTTTTGTAATGTATTTTGCCACATTCTTTCTAAGCCATCTTTATTATAAACATTAATACAAATTAATCCATTACCTACCTCGGAGAGATGTAATCGTGTTCCTCGTACTCTAGGGCCATCATCAGGAGGTGTAAGCAAAGCTACGGAAGTGACAATAAGAGCTAGGACCGCGACGATCACGAGCAACGCTATTAAAATCCCACGCCAATTCCTTTGATTTGGATTGGTTGAAACTAGCTCCTATCACAAAGGTCGTTACTAACACTAATGTAAGAGATAATCAAGTTATCACATGCTATATATAAACTGCTCAAAAAAATTATGGCATAGAAAAATTTCGGTAAAAATTGGTCAACTTTAGCTGACGATAACTCATAAAAATATTATCGTAGGATAATGAGCTTTTTTTTTAAATTAAAGCTTGAAATATCTACTTTAAAATACCATGGGTCAATTTTAAATTTAATGCACCCTTGCTACTATAAACTCTTAAATTTGAGAGCAAGTTTGCCATATTGAAAATTGTAAAGTTTGACGGAATTCACGGACTTGCTAAAAATTTTTTCAGGGATGCCGTTTGCAGCGTCATAAAGTTCAACCTTTTTCTTTAATTAAAAAAAAAACAAGTCGTTATGATTTTTTCACAAAATTACAGTATTTTAAAGTAATTCTAGTATTTTTCTCATGTATGGTCGGCATTATTACTCGATGTGCACTACAGGCAGGTTGGCGATCGGATTTTGCACATTGTGTTCGTGCGCGCGTGTGTAAAACATACACAGGTATGCAAAAGTTAATCGCCAACCTCCCTATATAGTGCACATCGGGTAATGCGGACTGTATGAGAAAAATGCAAGGGTTACTTTAAAATGCTGTAACTTTGTGAAAAAAAATCGTAACAACTTGTTTTTTTTTAATTAAAGAAAAAGGTTCGAACTTTATGACGCTATAAGCGACATTCCTGAGAAAAGTTTTAGCAAGTCCATGCATTCCGTCAAACATTTTTAGTATGGTAAACATGCTCTCAGATTTAAGAGTTTAGAGTAGCAGGAGTCCATTCAATTTAAAATCAACCCAGTACTTTAAAAGAGATTTCAAGCTTTAATTTAAAAAAAAGTTCATCATCCTACAATAATTTTTTATTGTCAACCAAAATTGGCTAATTTTTACCGAAAATTTGTCTATGCCATAATCTTTTTGGACAGTATATATATATATATATATATATAATGTTAATAATAAATTTATTATTCGAACATCTTGGATATTGCCAATGCTGGCGGTACTGTAACTTTCAAGCTTCATAATCATTATCCAAGATGTTCGAACACTTGCT
>NW_012084691.1:14031-15245 GCF_000956235.1 Wasmannia auropunctata
ACGTGTGCTCTTCCGATCTAATACAAAGTGTTGAAATGCAATAAAAAGCTATTATTATGGTGTAAATATTTTCTTTTTGCATCAACTGTCATCAGCTTATAAGGTTAGGAATACTTTACTGAATAAAAATGGCGGTGGCTACCTAACCTAACCGACGCCATGTCGCATTTCTGTATTCTAAGACTCTAGATAGAAATATACAAGGGATATGTTCTTGCGCATGTTGATGTCGAGCGGTCAATCAAATTGTCACCAAGAATACGTCATCGTTACGTGGTAAAATTGAATTATTTGTATTAATTAAATTATTGAATTAATTGGTATTATTTCAAGCATGCTCAGCTATGTTCTAAAATTCACTTCCAGTATTAAAAATCTATAGTTTATGTTACATGCATTATAGATTTTTAACATTGAAAGTGAATTTTGGTACATAACCTTTGAGTATATAATACATAGAGGTGGAATGCCTTTGTTTTCTGTAGCTGTCGCAAGTGTATCTAAGAGTGGCAAGGAGTGCGAAAGAGAAAGGTATACGATACGAGTGATACACGTAATACTTTGTCCTCTCTAGCTGTCTGTCCAGTTCCAAATGTGACGTCATGTGTGACGTATGCTTGATGCTGTGCAGTGGTCATGAAGTAAGAATGGAGACAAAACTAGATCGATAGGCTAGAGAGAAAAAAGTTGAGCACGAAAAATGTTCCGTGTATGTACTGCCAGGTTCGCTGAATGGAATAACTTGCAATGTTTCGTCGCCATATTGAAATTTATATACGTATGTATGTACATGTGTCACATCTAATTGTGTTAGTGTATCAAGTGTAGAAGTCAGTGAGATGTATAACATACTGGAGTGAGCCTTGGGGTGGTGGGGATGGCCGAACTGTGCAACAGTAGTGCGAGAATGACAGCCATGCAGCTCTGTCTCACTTTAACTGACATTATTAAAGTGAGGCAGACGTCCCCAACCTGCATGGCTGTTACTCTCGCACAGCGGCTACATCCCCACCACGCGTTTTCTTAGGGAAAGCTCACTCCAGTATGTGTATATCTCACTGCTTAAGATAGACTGCGCGCCCTATTGTTCTCGGTGAGGCAGAAGCTAGAGTGAGAGGGTTACACTCCACACTTCTCATTGCGTTGGTGGGAAGAAGAAGTCTCCCCTCTTTTCTTCTCCTATTGTTCTTGGTGAGGCAGAAGCTAGAGTGAGA
>NW_012084692.1:0-694 GCF_000956235.1 Wasmannia auropunctata
AAATTCACTCGAATAACGCGTATAATAATATGTACCGTTTAGGGTTGCTGATCCGAAAAGTATCGGGGGTATCCGAGTAATTACTCCAAGCAATTGCTAACAGACGCATTGCCAGATCTCTGATTTTTGCCAAGACTTTCCCAACTCAACTCACATTCGACCGGCTGGCTGGCTGGCGAGCGGAAATCTTAGAATGACTCGACTCTGACGATCGTTCGTCGGACTCTTACGCAAGCGGCCGCCATTCGGTCGGGCATTCAGGTGTGTGCGTGGGGATTCCTCGTGGCGCCGGTCGTCTGGCGCGCTCCATGCATTCGCACGCGTGTTCCCGTACGTGTACGCACACGGCCGGCCGGGTGCGTACAACGTTACACGTGAAGGCAGTGGCGTATTTTGGTATCTCTTCTGCTGACACGTTGTATCCCCGTGCAATCCGTGTAAAAATCGTGTCAGCGTATAACTCAGGATCTGAGCAAATTTACGACGGTCATTATTCTTTTCTTGACTCATACGTTTCCTCTTTTTATGCGCGGTTTTTATATGACGCAAACATTTTTTTTCCGCACACTCTTCCATTTCAAGATTTGGGCGAAGGGGGTTTCGCTATGATGTGTCTGGCTAATTAATATTCATGTATTTTTTTCCGGACACGTATAACCTGTCTCTTATACACATCTCTGAGCGGGCTGGCAAG
>NW_012084693.1:0-721 GCF_000956235.1 Wasmannia auropunctata
GACGTGTGCTCTTCCGATCTGTATTAAGGCGTTATCTACATACATATGGATTCAAAGTACGGATTTAGGTTTTTAACGATAAGATATGACATCGCAATCCATACATGATTCACGAAATAATATTCGTATCTGTACTGATAAGACGATAGACTAAAAATGGAAGGCATTAGAAGCGCCGGGTAATAATATTTTGACAACCCGCAACTTCCTTTAATCAGCATTTATCGTCCAAATATGTACACACGTCAAAGTCAAGAGAATCCCCGCGCTCGCGAATCACGTGATAACGGCGATAACCCTAACGGGTGCGCAATTAATTCACGAAAGAAACACGTCGTTTCTCGTCGGCGTGCAATTCCCTTTCGGTAATAACAATGTCATTTGACTAAACTGATTTGCAATCACGTGTTCGCGAATGCTCTCGAACGCGAACTGACCGAGTCATTTTGAATTATTCAACGCCGAAGCGCGATAAAAATTGCAAAAGAGTGTATCGCGCGTATGACGCGTATATACATTCGATACACGCATACGCGTACGTGCCCTTTTCCACGCACGACCCGCACGTCGAACTTGTGCGACCACGTGCTCGCGCTGTCATCGCGCGGCAGGAGGCGGGTAAGTGGCCGATTAGGTCAGATTTGTTTCGTGTGTTTCCCCTCCTTTGACATATACACAGTGATAGCCAAGCAAGATCGAATTACGGCAGTTAGCTCACACA
>NW_012084694.1:0-761 GCF_000956235.1 Wasmannia auropunctata
GCCAGCCCGCTCAGAGATGTGTATAAGAGACAGTAACAATACTATTCAAAGATTTATATTTCTCGGTAAATATCTTAATAACATTGAAAGAACAATGTTTCTTTGCTATTAAAGCGAGATCACTGTGTTTAAATCATGATAAGAACAATATTGATACAGTTGTGTATATCGAGCAAAAGAAATTCAGCCGTTATCGCGAAACCCTGGATTGCAAAAATTTACTTTGAACAATTTATCTTGTTTCTTGTAATCGCGATGTAAGCAGCGATTTGCTTTGCCTAATGTTAATATTGCCCTCGTAATATAAATAGACGAGACATATTTAGCATTAAATACGGTGCGATGTGAATTATCGAGAACGTGCCATGTTAAATTGTCGATCGATAGGACGAGAGCAGTTTCCGCGAATTAATATCAGCCTATTGGAAAAGACCTATACCGCGCGGGCTTGTTAAAAAAAAAAGGCTAATTCAATATCCGATAAACGCGTGTTCGCCGATAAGATGAGTTTGTATCTGAAGTGTTCGCGCGATGTAAGGCTGGTCGATATCTTCAACACTTCCGTTACAACATTGGTTTTGATCGAGGAAGCATTTTTCTCTCACTATATATTACTTTTTCCTTTGATTGATTTCTACGAACCGCAAGTCAAACGTCGCTAAACAAATGACGAAAGTTACATTCCGCCTAGTTTTGCAATAATCAATTTTAAACATTTCTACAATCCTTAAATTAAAATTTTGCTGAAGTTTGAATAAGAG
>NW_012084695.1:0-757 GCF_000956235.1 Wasmannia auropunctata
GACGTTCGCCTCGGCCATCATATCACATACGCCAGGAAATCCAACTTTCTGGCCTTGGGACGTAATATACTATTTCAGATCTGTTTTTAGCAAAATTTCTAGACCTTTCAATAAAATCGTTCTTTCCGTGTATATATTTTAGAGTATGAAATTTCATTTGATCAATCCTCACTTTTGCAATTTCGACTTCGCAAGTTTGAGTTGCGTAATCGACTCCAACTGATAAGCTGCCTTGGTATCACCGAGCGCCGAGTGCCAGCTAGTCAGTCGCAGAGCGAGGCAATCAACGTTTCTGCAGCCGAAAGAAGTAACGTAGCAAGCGACGCGAGCGATTCTCTGAACGAGTTGAGCGAGGAGGAAGTTGTGTTCACGTTGGAATCTTCCTCCTCATTCGACTCCTACTACTCGCTCAGAGACAATTCCGAAGGATCGTCCGAAAACATTGATAGATCATCCTCTTCGCCCTCGCAAAGCTTTCACACGAACATCTTCCCCCCTCGCTCAGTTCTTCTTTACTCGGAGAGAATTGCAGAGGATCGTCCGAATACATCGATGGATCATCTTCTTTGCCATCGCGAACAGAGTCTACGAAAATTAACGTGGCAAAACATCATAATTATACCAGAGACGAAGAAGATGAGAAATAATTAATGATACGAAAGTCACCGTCAAAAGTGCGAAACCAAAAATCGAAAGCTGGACGCGTCGGAATACAAAACGGAAAATAATATACATGAAAGTGAAGCAATCTTTTCCC
>NW_012084696.1:0-827 GCF_000956235.1 Wasmannia auropunctata
TTAAATTTTTTAACTCCATTGACTTAGTTAAATTAACAATATATTTAGTAGGAGCAGTGGCGACTTCAACGAATGGTTAAAAATGACTCAATTTTAGTTTAATTTGACACTATGAATTTAACAGTGTAATACGTATTGCCGAGCGAGGAAAAGAGAAGAAAATGAGTCACTCGTTGCCCGGTATATCTAAATAGCCCCTCTTTTGTTTCGCGTATATGCGCACCGAGGTCGTATATTGAATAATACAACAGTATACGTTGTGTTCAGCGGTTCTATAAATTTAAACCGCTCTGACAAATCCGGCGATTCGTCTCAAATAATTTTTTTTTCATATATAATTATAATTTTTTCTATTCCGCATGTTTTCACGTAGAGTTTCTCTCGTGTCACCGATTCCTCAGCTTCGTCAAATAAGTGTGTCTCTTGTACCAACAATCCGGAGTGGTACAGAATGTACCGTAATCCGTCCTTGGCCACCGATTGCTCGCAACTGACAAAAAAGCGCATTCCAGCTATCGGCGTATCGATGCACCGGCCGGCCGTTCGCCTCGAGCGCGTTTCCTTGGGTTGTGCAACGTCGGCGCTCGGGCGACCGCACGTTGCTGCACGTCGGTCGGGCCCGAGGCGGTTAACGTGACCATCGGCGCGTGGACCGCGATCCACATACGAAACAGTGCGAGGTTTTCTTTCCTTCGCCTCCCCTGCGAGGCGAACCGCGCGAAGCGGACGGGGACGGACAGTCCTTCCGCGGTCTTTCCTCGCGGCGTTTCGCACCGGGTAGAAAACTAGAAATAGAGTCGCGTAGAGGGTCTGGGATGTGCGAGGAG
>NW_012084697.1:0-788 GCF_000956235.1 Wasmannia auropunctata
GCTTATTAAACTTGAAATTTATTATAACTTCCTGTACCTTTTTTAAAATAATTTTATAGACTGCAATTGTGTTGATTTAACGGTATACAAATTTTATACTTATGCGGATTTAATAACATTAATGAATATTTCTCGTTTACTCAAGTATTTTCATTTATGCATGATTATGAGGTAAATATAAAACTGATAAAACATTTCAAAACATATGGAAGAAAGATATTTGTAATATGGTCGATTATAAATTGTAATTATTTTGAAATAACTAATTGGTATTGCGTAATATTTTTCGTATGCCGCCTTCTGCTTGAAAAAATTCCGTGACGAAATTATATTTTTTCATCTCTCATTATGTCACACATTAAACGTGATTAATATGCAGCGAGAAATAAAGGGAAAATGATCATACGTCTGTCAAAACGCGCGCGCACGAGCACATCGCCACGCTTTATTAAATGTAAGTACCACGCTTTATTAAATAAAATTGAATTTGATATATAAATTATTTCTTTGACGTTCTAAATATTGCAGCACAAGTGTTTGTCGCATTTAAATATGATTGGGAGAATCGGTCCCTTTGAACATTTTTTAATTAAATATACGACCATCGTATACTAATATAGATTGTAACTTTTTTTTCTGTCCGCTAAATCTTACGTTAAAAAAAGAAAGAAAATTTTGTAATTAATTAACATGCAGAAGTATCAGCAGTGCTTTTTAATTCACGCAACATAGACGTTTCCATCTTGCACATTAAGTTATATATGTGTATGATACAGAAAGATTAATAA
>NW_012084698.1:0-804 GCF_000956235.1 Wasmannia auropunctata
CTATTTTTTTTTTTTTTTACGCACGATCACGTATCCCTATATAAATACCGCGATCGTTTGAGGTGAAAGAAAAGGATCTTGCGGCATTATACGATGTTCACGTCAAAGCGTATTACATTTTCTCGATAATAGGATTCGCGTTGGCCGCGCGACTTGTCCGCGGGAGTGGCAGCCGGGACCGCTTTGATGTGGAAACCGGTCGGACGCCGCTAGTAGTATAGCCAGAAACCAGGCGTCCGCCGGATCGTTTATCGCATTAGCGGACGGCCCACGGTTCCGCGCGCGGTACCTTCGGCAAATTGGGAATTACGGCAATATCGAAACTTTGATGTAGCCCCCGTCGCTTCCAGCTCGGAGTCATTTCCCGATTCCCCGCCGGTTTAAGTACGAATGCGACCGTATAACGTGCAGTCGCCCGGATAACGCAAATCCATCGCGCGCGATATTACCACCACCCCTCCCCCCCTCGCCCGTAGAGCAAACAACTGAAAAAGGGACCGAGCGAATGTTTGCTCGCGTGATTTATCTCGCGTTCAACATTTGAATTAACGTGAAGCATAATGCGTTAAAGGATTTACGTATCGCCCGGCTGCGTATTTTTGCCGCGACAATATGGAATTTAAAAGGGGCAAGGAAGTCGCTGCATTTAATAGCGCATGTACTCCCGCAGATGTACACTTGATTCTTTTTCTGTTACATAACAACATTCTGCTTAATTACAAATGCCACAATCATTAGTCTGGCAAAAAAAAAGCTACATAAATAAATCTCCCCCACGTATACGTTCCAGATCGGAAGAGCACA
>NW_012084699.1:0-4058 GCF_000956235.1 Wasmannia auropunctata
TTGAAAATTTATAGTTGCGGCTGAAAAAGGCTTCGTGAAGTCGAAACGTTCCACTTTAGTATATCGAATTAAATTACATAATTGTATTGCAATATTTTTATTTGCTCATTTGTTGGCCTTTATTTCGCTAATTTCTATTTAAAATAATAATAAAATAAATTACGTAACTTAAAACATTAAAGCTACTAATATTTATTTAAATCTTTATTATAAATTTCAATAAACTCTACTCAAAGTATATTTGTAATTATCCATGAAACACTTAATTTTCTATAATTAATGCTTTATAAATACGTACCTGATCAAAATATTCTGGTTCAGAAGCAGAGGCATCCCATCGATTATTTAAAATAAATATATTCGGTTTTGATAGCTTTGTTGAAACTTTATGAAAAAAATTTTTTTCCTAAAGAAAAAAAATAGAATTAATTTTTACCAATATTAGTTTAAATACAATGATTATTAAAAAAAATACTGGACTATATAAACGAGAGTTTGAAAATATAAAAGAAAATATTTGAAGACTTGTAGTTATATTTTAGAAAAATGACATGAGATACTATCATAATAAAACAAAATTTTATGAGAATAGCATCTCGAATATCGTTGAGTAAATAAAAATATTTTTCCAAAATAATTTTTCTTTTAGATATTTAAATTATGTATTTCATAGATTATGTAACCAACTACAGAATAAATGTTTATTACAAATTAATATTACTTACAGTGACCATTATGGTAGATTCTGCATTTGCTACCAAGACAAAAACATCTGCATCCAAACAATGCTTATCGATCCATTCATCAAGGTTTGGAGTTACATCTACTCCTGGACTATCAACAAATACTACATCATCTCGTAACAATAGGCATTTTTCTTTTGGCCAAAATATTCTAACTAAATGGCTTTCACATAATTTCTCTTTACAAAGAGCATGACCCAATTGTCCAACGGATTGAACTGGTTGTTTTTCAGTAGATCCTTCCGTAATAAGATATGATTCTCCATTATCTGAACCTTCAACTTGTAAGAAACAATTCGTAGTATGTCCTATGCCACTTGGCAAAATTTTATCATGTAGCATGGCATTAATTACAGTACTTTTCCCATTACTTGTTCTGCAATACACATATAAATTACAATAGTGTACCATAATTCTGAATCATCAATTAGTATTATTTCTTTAAGAAAAATTCTAATTGCTAATTTTTTTATAATAAACATGAATAAAAATTTTATATTGTGGAATGAATACAAGCGCATTTTCTGATACCTTCATCGCGACATGTACCGTGAATTTCTTTGAAAAAGGAATCAATTAAGGAGCGACTAATCAAAAGAAAACCGACATTGTTTTATTTTTGTTTAGCTATATTTGCACACGAGCTTCTTTGACAAATAATAATTGGAGCCGCATGAACTGTGCATATGCAAATACGCGCTATAGTATAGATTTGATGTCTTGATCGGCGTAGAGATATAAAATTATAGAAAACAGAAAGTTGTCAATCGTTATTGTTGTAGAGAATCGAGTGTTATGACTTGAGTTACAATAAATTTTGTTCTTAATTTGTACACAAATATATATATATATATATATATATATATATATAGTGTGGTGTGTGCGTGCGTACGTGTGTATGTGAATGTACTATATAATATATATTATACTAGTTACGTATAAATCCCACAATATAATTTCCAATTTTATTATTTAAAAAAAATTGTATAAAAGTATATAAAATATACTATTATTAAAATATATAAAATAAAAAAGTAATAAACCATTTTAAGTTGTAACAATATTCTCACTCGTCAAGATAAAAAAAATATATGTATATAATATTATAAATGTGTAAATTATATTTCAAATGTTAAAGTTTTGAGTGTTAAAGTTATACTGAAAAACTGTAATTATAATTTGCATGCTAAATAACACTTTAACTTATAAGAAAAAAATGTATCTCTAATTCCAATAAAATTTTATAATTAAAACTTAAAAAAACACATTTTATATCTATAAAGTAACTAATTATAATTAGATAGGCATATTATTTAATATAATTACTCACCTGCCAAAGAAAGCAACTTTCATGTGATCTCTTTTAAGAACATCTTTTATCGCTCGTATTTTATCTATATAAGCTTTAACTTTTATTGCTTCTTCTACTGTTACAATATCCCGATCATTTTGTAATGCTGTTATAAAGTTAAATAAATTAATAATCTAATTAAATAAACATATTACAATATTTGTTTTACTTGTTTACTTACATGTCATAAACTCCACGGTTTCTTCCACATATTTTTCAATATCCACAAATATATCATTTATCCTTTTCTTTGCCTTAACGAAAATCTGTAGAGGAGAATTATCATTTCTAACATCTGATCGAAGTTGACTGTCTGCTCCAATCATGGACGATTGTACCATTGCACGATTGATATAAGCAGCCATATTTATATTTCTTTTACGAATGTAATATATTTGACAAAAATAATAAAAAAGTACGGTGCAGGTGTTGCGGATAGACAGTACGTTGGTACACAGTGCACAGCATGCAGGATCAACTGAAATCAAAAAAAGCAGGAGTTAAATATTTTCTAATATTCAACTTCTATACTACAATGTATAATAAATATATTGATAAAGTTAAAAAATATATAATAAAACGGATTATTTCATTGATTTCTTCAAATAATTACAGGATATATCTCTGTGTGCATGCGCATGCATTTTATATACACACATTTATGCTAAAATAATTTGATTCATTGACATAGTTGTCTAAACGTCTTCAATAATGATAAACATTATCATAATTATATATAATCAATTTAAAAATTAGTAATTTACAATCTTTTAAATATAATATTTAAAGCTTTTAATTATGCAGAATTTATTGTTAAATAGAAAATAAATATTTAAAGACATATGCATATTTAGCATAACTATACAAAATTGATTTCTTTCATTGAATATTGAAAAGATAAAATAAAATCAATACAACGAATAATAATAAAAGACAACGAATATACAACAGCATTGCTTAAACAAAACATTAAATTTTATATAAAAGATATGTAATATTCTCTCTAGTAAATGAAATAAAATATAATACTTATACTAAATAAACATAAAACAAAATATTGGAAAAAATGTATCATTTATTATTCTATGACAATTTTTTTCATTAATTTATATAAAATCATTAAAGATATATTCGATAAAGTATAAAATACAAAGAAGATATAAAATATAACAAAGTACTGATTTTTTATTACTTTAATTTAATACTTTCATATATAAATTGCTTTCCATTTTCACACAAGTGATACTAAAGTTATGTGAGTATTTTATACTCAGTTAATGACGTCATTACTTGCTTACTTTGGTAGCAAAATGATCGCATAGAATCGCATAGGTTTATACCTCACTTTTAATGAGTTAACATGACTCAATAAAGCACACAGTCTCACCTCTTTGAAGTTGGCCCCACTTTTTTAAAATTTGAAAAAATAATCAGATAGTTCCGATTACCCCCCAAAGAGTTCTAAAGTTTACTATCGATTTTAGAAAGAGTTCCATTGATTAAAGCGATGAAAACACCATTTGAAGACATGGGGGGGGCCAACTTCACATTTCTGTAACTTCAAAAGGCCATTAACTCTTTGTTTTTCATTTTAGCGATTTTGATCATAAGGGTTATTGATAGAACTCTTTGGGGGGCCATCAGAACTCTCAAGAAATTGCCGAAATTCCCAAAAATTTTTGAAAATTTTCGAGTTTATACCAGTCGAAAAATTTTTTCGGAAATTCGGCAATTTCTTAAGAGTTCTGGCCGCCCCCCCAAGAGTTCTAACGATTATCCTTAACAATCGACTCTGAGAACTCAAAACAAAAAAGTTCTAGCGTCCCAAAGGTACGGACTTTTCGAAATTTTCGAAGTCCAAAAGTTAAAAATTTTTTTACGAAATCCGGCGTTCTGCCACGAGTTCTGGCAGCCCCCCGAAGAGTTCTAACGATTATCCTTAACAATCGACTCTGAAAAATTGA
>NW_012084700.1:0-1105 GCF_000956235.1 Wasmannia auropunctata
AAAATGAAAGACACACCTAAGAACAGGCTTCATGACTACAAATTAAATTCAAATAAGACTTCAATTCATTTACTTCGCTTTGAGGAAAAGTACTGGCTATGACTAATTGCATAATTTTATTCCGAGCGGAATAAATCGCATGAATTCTTGGAATCAATGATTCCAAGCATTGTTCCATTGAAAAACTGAGAACAATGACAAATATTACACAAATATATATATATATATATATATATATATATATATCACGCATCTCACGTTAGAATTAAATTAGGTAATTGCCATTCGCATCACACTGTATTATCGAAATTCCTTTAACCTCGCAATGTAAATCGCGTGACACGAAAGAATGTCTCTCGCGCAATGGCATTAGCGAACCTGCTACATGGTTCACTTTATTTCTTATTACAACACCGAGATTAAAATCGCTAGGTAGCTACGGCATTTGCGTTCCGCGCCTTAGGTGTATTAAAATTTTAAATAACACGCGGCCTCAAAAGCACGGTTGTAAAACTTTGTTATCAGGAAACGAATGATGGAAGGATATGAAGGAGTGGAAATCTTTTGATTTGTCCGCGCAGTAAATGGCAAATTAATTTTATGAGCATCATGATTATGCCTCTCGCTCACGATAGCGATCTTTTTGGACGTGTTTTACTTATCAGTAGTTATGATTAAGAACTATTATAAATTTCTTATATTCATATGAGAAATACACGGAAAGTAGCGTTGTAAAACAAATAGGGTATAAGTCATGAATATTCTAATTGATCCATAATAATCCATATGTAATCGATAACGAAGCCGGAAAAAAAAACTAAGATCGATCGCCTCGATGAAATTGGAGGATTATCAACCGCGATTAGTGCATATAGTCTCTTCGCACTCCCGTCATTAATAACGAGTTTCCTATCCAGAACACGTAGACCGCAGAAGCGAGTTGTGTGTCGAGCGGATCGATCTCGTCAACGATACGCGACAATTTACGGTAGGCTCTTTGCGCCCACCGAAAACCATGACACGATCTCCGATAATAACCGGTTTCGTGTTTCGATACCCTTGTTAGGGTGTCACGAAAAACAACGTCGATGATATAAAAAAAAAA
>NW_012084701.1:0-1246 GCF_000956235.1 Wasmannia auropunctata
CGCTAGACGCATATTTTTATGCTGATCTGCAATTGAAGAAAAGCACGATTTATCTTCTAAGAAGATAGCGATCGCATTACAAGTCGGCGCTTCATCCGAGAAGTCTCTTACTCTCTTGCGCGATTCGCACCTTAAAACTCCGGGCGACTTAGCTTTTCCTCCGCCACTGCAGCCACCCTCCTCCTCGGGGGTTGAACGTCGCGACGCGGAGGAGGGCGATTTTGGTTTGCCCCTCGCTCGTAGCGACGCTAGCGCCGCGTCGGAGGCTCCAGTCCGACCTCAGCATCACTCGTGGTGGTTTCGCGCGCGCATCCGCCGCTGAAGTGAGACCACTTTTCAAAGGGGAAAAAAGTCGAGATTCCGTCCTGTTTCCGGCGACACCGGCCGATTCCATCTCCCGTCGCTGTGTCGCGTCGTTCGACTTGGCGCGATTAAAAATCTCGGACCGGCGATCGTCGAGGCACGTCGATCGAAGAGTTGCCGAAGAGAATCACGAGGAGTGCGTTTTTTTTTTAAACGAAAAAACGAAATTAAATATGAATGAGAATGAATCACGGGCGATCGGTAGGTGCGAGTGAGTGACCGCGGATCTATCGATCGCTGACGGATCTCCAACGCTACCAACAAGTGAGCCGCGTGTGCGAATATCGAAAGGAAGGATTCTCTCAGCTTTTGGATTCAATCTCCTCGATTTGACAGCGACACGTTTGTTTACCGCTTGTCGAGCAAACCTGTTTTCTTTTCGCGCGCGCCTCGCGAGTTTTGTCGATCCGAGTGCTTTCGGGTGCGGGTGAAATGTATTCGCGGGAATGCGGGGATTTCTCGCGAAATCGCAGAGTGATTCAGGAATCCTAAGAGTGTTTCGCATCGCGGTGTGGCAAAAAAGAAGAAACGTTTACGTGATTCGCGAAGAATTTGGAGAAAATTTCAGGAATTCCGCGCGGAATAACTGTCTTAGAATGTGCTCGAGTGATCTGAAGTAAATTCGATCCCGAGATTCTGCGGCGGAGCGTGATGATAGTTAAAGTGAGAGTGCGATGAAACGCATTCAGTGAAATCCGGATTAAAATGCTCTCACCTGTGCGAATTTCGCTCGTACAAAATTGTTACGCAGGTACGAGCGGGACATTGCAGCGTGTCCCTGGTATTTAAATATAGGACCGATTGAAATACGAAGGGGATAAAATATATATTATCCGCGGAATATCCGCGAGGCGCGATCGCTGTTCTTATACACATCTCTGAG
>NW_012084702.1:0-2306 GCF_000956235.1 Wasmannia auropunctata
CCCATGTTCCTTTCAGAAAAGAAGAAGAATTACTTGAAGGATACGAGTCAGCGGAACAGGCATTTTATGCTAAACGTCATCTATTACGACCATTACATAGAGGACAGAATATTGAACAATTTCAATTTGTAGAACGAGAATTACAAGAAGTTATAACACAAATTGTTGCATTTCATAATGATGAGGAAGTAAATGCACATCCTATGGAACGAAACGAATCGTATACGTGGTATAGTAGAAGGATACGATAATAATATGAATTTCAATTTGCACGATGAACCGAATGAAATTGATCATGTTATATCTGCTGAAGAATTCGAAAGAAATGTTAGAAGCATGAATGTAGAACAATTCAATTTATTTAATACTACTACTAATCATATTAAACAAGAATTTCAAGGACAAATTGTTGAACCATTAAGATTGTTTATTACAGAGGGAGCAGAATGTGGGAAAACATTCCTTCTAAAAATGATAGTACAACAGATTAAACGATGTTATGCCCCTACTGTCGATCATTTATTAAAACCAATATTTGTTGATGTGACCGCTCTTACTGGTGTTGCAGCTAGATTAATTAATGGGCGCACCTTGCATGGTGCATTATTCTTGGCAGTAGAAAAAGGAAAACCTACAATATACAGACAGTTATCGGAGCAACGTCTTGAAGATGCAAGACGTAAATGGCGACATATTAAATGGCTAATTATTGATGAAATATCAATGGTCTCATATGAAATATTAAGAGCAGTTCATCTTTGTCTTCAAGAATTTAAAAATAATAATGAATTATTCGATGGTCTCAATATATTTTTATTTTGAGATATTATGCAATTACCACCTCTAAAAGAAAATTGGTGTTTTAAACAATCTGCATGCTTTGAAGGCGAACCACATTTATGGCGTTATTTTGGATTATGTGAAGTGAAAACCAATATGCGTCAACAAAATGATGTTGAATTCGTTGATTTATTAAATAATTTGCGAGTTGGACAAATAAACATAGTACAATATGAAATGTTATTAAACAGAACATATGTTCCTTTAATTAATGAATTTGCAGATGGCGAAGCTATTCGTATTTTTCCCACTATAAAATTGGTAAATAGTTATAATAATAAAATGATGGAAGAGCTAGCCAAAACACAAAGAATTTATATTATAAATGCTCGAGATGAATCAAGAGAGCCTGCAACTTATGGACAAAGGCCACCTACAGCAGCAATTCCTGCTGATCCTAATAATACCGGTGGTTTATTAATTTTAATCAAACTTGCAATAAATTCTCGTGTAATGTTGCGATCTAATTTAAATGTTAGCGAAGGTTTAGTTAATGGCACCATGGGTATCGTACGTGGATTTGAATGGCAGGCCTTACGAAGAGATCAATTAGAAGATGGTGAATTACCTAAAAAAGTATTTATCGAATTTGACGATCCTACAGTAGGAAATAGTTTAAAGGAATCTAATGGTTGGGTTGGTATTTCTCTAAATAGTGTTGTATATCAAGGCAATAAAGGATAAATGTGGAAAGAACTATGCTTCCCGTTATTTTAAGTTGGGCAGTCACAGTTCATAAATTACAAGGTACAACAGTTGACAGAGCTGTGATATATTTAGGCAAGAAAATATTTGCAAAAGGGCAGGCATATGTTGCACTAAGTCGTGTACGATCTTTACAAGGATTAGCGATATCTGAAATAGAACCGAAAAGATTATTCCAGCGTCCATGCGATGAAAATGCTTTAGCAGAATTAGAACGATTACGATCGACCAATCAATCTTCTGAAATAACAGAATAATAATTTATAGATTTTAGATTTGTATAATATATGAAAAGCAAAAGAATTATTTATTAATATATCTATATTGCTTTCAGAATTATTTATTAATATATTTATATTGCTTTCAGAAAAACAGTAAACTGTAAAACTGACCATATTAAGGCTAAACATATATCATTACTCATAAAACTATGAAAATGGTAAGAAGGTAAATATTAATTAGAATATATATTTTAGAATGTATTATTATTTATTTAATGTATACATATATTTATAATTATATTGTTGATATTTGTTTGTGCTAATGAAATTGTCTAGTTACAGATGAGGTGTGTTATTGGTTTACCTTCTCGTGGTGCACCTTGATAACAAATTTGTTGATTTCGTTATTTAAACATTAAAGAATCAAAAATAAATTTTTTACTTTGCATTAATTTATTATACAAATAGAACATTTTGTTTTTGTAATCAACAAATTTGGCAAAAAAACCAATTCAAAATATACTGTTGGCATTAACAATA
>NW_012084703.1:0-1584 GCF_000956235.1 Wasmannia auropunctata
AATATATTTATCTATAGAATGTAATAACAGTCGTTACTTTGTCATTAATTTGCAAAAAAGAGTGCTCATCTGGTTGCAATAATTTTCTCGGGCCCTCTTATCTACTCGCTGCGCATAAATATAATTAATTTCGCCTCGCTTGTAATTATATCTTAATCGCGATGTAGCCGCTAACCCGGCGACCTCCAAACCGTAGGCGGTGATTTAGCGCCGCGACGGGATATGGCCAAGCGCGCTGGTCTACCTATCGCGCGCCAAGCTTTCAGTTATTTGTCCTCGTTAAAGTTTTTAGTTTCCCACTTAACCCGAGAGCCCACGAGGGCCACGCTAATTTGCCGCACACGAGATACGCCTTAGGATTCGACCGCGGCGGCGAACCGTTTCGGGATCTAATCAGATGAGCGTAAATTTTATCCGCCATCGTGATAAATCCTCCCGTTCCCTCTTTTCATCGATTCCAATCTCGGTGATTGCCGCGCTGCTGAGCTGAGAAAAAGTAACTTGACCACCGAAAAATGCGACGCGCGTCTCATTCGTTTCTCGAATAATCTATGCGTTCTGTTCGATAATTTAGGGGCTTACCCGTAACGCGTGAAATTGAAGAACGCGCGCGGATTGCATAAATCCAATGCATTCGTTTCACGGAGCTGTACGGCTTTCTCGCGTGAGACTCGTTCGGACGATCGAGGCTCCGGTGGACGAAAAAAGAATTACCGAAAATTAAAAAAAAAAAAGATAAATTTCCTCTCTCATCTATCGTCTGCGACTCGCGCACGCGGAGAAATTCTCCCAGTCTAAATAATGGCTTTCAGATGTGCCCGATGACGTCTCTTAGTCGTCCGGTGCCGGCTCCAGTTCAATTCGTTCAATATGCACAATTTTATTGCGATCGTTATAATATAAAGTGTCGTCTTCATTCTGCTTATGCAAGGATGCTGCGCGAGATGCGTGCCTCGTATCACGTAGATAGACGAATATTACGTGACGATACGCACGGATTCGGCCTTGTCAGACGCAACAGTCGGCAATTCTCAGAATGTATCAATCGACGACGGACGAAAGTTCGCGCGCCTCGCTTCGTCAGGCTGATTCAGAGTCTCGAAATATCGCGTATACACACAAGTGCACGGTGTGACGTTGCAGGCGGTTGCATGCCGTGCGAGCCGGCACGTATCATTCCTACACGCGTTGCATAATAAATGATAAGATAATCAGATGTATCTTATTGATTTATATCGTCGTAATGTGTGCATATTATGTCGTAATATCTGCATATTCATGGATAGAAACGAATAAGCTGAGAACGTTTCCCAAAATAGTCTACGAATAACATGTGAAAAATCCCTAATCTCTCTAATCCACATTAATTATCGTATCAAATTACCGAAATATGTAAAAAAAATATATCGCGCAAATAAAAGAGAAAAAATTATTTTAAGACAAAATTTTAGTTGCAATGTACGTGACATTGTAAGAGGGAATATTGCACTACATTCACTTTACATTTTTGTATTATACTTCATCATTTTATATTTTACTTATTTTAATTAATTGCCTCGCCGGAATGTTTAAGTTCGATAAAAC
>NW_012084704.1:0-362 GCF_000956235.1 Wasmannia auropunctata
GTCCCAGGAAGTCCAGGAGTCTCGGTTACTACGATACCATAGCAGTGTTTCTCCTCGGAGGAGCTCGGGGAGGCCCATCAGGAGTTGCTCCCCGGAGTAACCGTAGCCCTGGCGGAGTTCCTCCAACCTTTCCAAGAACGAGAGGGTTCCTTGCCATCAAAATGGCACCCCCACTTGCGAATCTGATTCATGATCTTGGCGGTGTCTGGAACGTTCTCGCCCGGTGGATTCATCTTATGGTCTTCCGAAATTTTCTCGCTGGAGCCAATTGGACTCTCCTTCACGGAGTCCCCTGCTTCTTCTTCACTGGGCTCCCCTGGTCTCTCTCTACTGGGGCTGGTGGAACGGTGCTGAACGGTCTC
>NW_012084705.1:0-457 GCF_000956235.1 Wasmannia auropunctata
GTCGAACCGCCTGTGTGTTCAATCGAACCGTCTGTCAAACTGTCTGTCTGTTCAATCAAACCACATGTCAAACCGCCTGTCTGTCCAAAAAACAGCCTGTCGAACCGTCTATTGAACCTATTCTATCGTTCCCAACTGTATAGAAATCTTATTCGTTCGCGACCAGGTAGAAATTTGATCCGCGTCAAAGATGAACGTGTCTCGCATGGTCGATCTCGCACACATCTCAGTGTAGTAGTAGTAGTGCCATATACATGTACGAAGAAAAGGAAAAGAAACATAATTTTAATAATTTCACATTTTATTGATTAAAATATTATACATTTTATTGTTTATTTAATGGTGTGACCACCAGTTATATATTTTAAATACATTTTGTAATGCGCAATTCTTAACATGTTTTCCGCAACGCATAGTATTAATAACACTTAGATTATTCAAAGAAACTACATCTTCA
>NW_012084706.1:0-329 GCF_000956235.1 Wasmannia auropunctata
AATTCTTAAGGCGGAAGCACAGACTTTTGCATAACGCACAAGACATAAGGCATATGAGAATCAGCCAATCAGAGTATAAAATGAAGGACTCTGATTGGTTGATTTTCTTATGCATTAAGTCTTATGCGTTATGTAGCATTGCCAAAGTTTGTGATCCCGGCTTCATAGGTCTAACAGCTTTATGCTATGCTTATCTCTCTTATCCTCTGTTACATACATTTTATGTGCTCCCAGGCCGAGAGCACATAAAAAGCATAAGCACAGCATAAGGCGGTGGACCAATGAACAGCTAGCATATAGTCGTTCAGGAGACACGGTAGTGGCTTGAT
>NW_012084707.1:0-366 GCF_000956235.1 Wasmannia auropunctata
TGAGTGGTATATCGTACTACCGGAATTGGACGTGAAGTGGCCAGACTCTTGCCAGTGGGTTTCACTTAGTCCCAGCAGATAAATGTTATTCCTTAGCATCTCCTCCACTATTTGGAGCTTCCCCTCTTTCTGAGGCCTCGTACATTCCATGTTCCGATACGCCGAGGACGTCTTATTGAAGTTTCTTTGGCACCAGTCGCATAGTTTCCGTGTGCGGCCTGGTACACCGCGCGCACATGGCCGGTCGCACATTTCACACTGCCTAGCCCGGTTAGGCAGCGCCGGTGGTCAGCCGGATCGCCCGACTGTCCATTCACTTCGTATTCTGTCGTCTCCATCTAGATTCTCTTGGCAGAAGTACTCCCA
>NW_012084708.1:0-439 GCF_000956235.1 Wasmannia auropunctata
AATTCCATTTAGAATGTTCTCGATTATCCGTTGCCATATAGCCGGTGCCGACGCTATCCCGTACATCAACCGATTACACTTGTATAAACCTTTATGCGTATTTAATGTCAAAATCTCTCTATCTTGTTCCGCTAAAGGTAGTTGTAAATAGGCTTGCTTTAAATCTATTTTTGAAAATATTCTACCTCCAGCCATAGACGCGAAAAGCTCATCAATTGTAGGCAAGGGGTGCTCATCTACAACTAACAACGGATTAACCGTTACGCTAAAATCCCCACAAATTCGAATTTGGCCATTCTTTTTCAATACTGGCACTATTGGTGTAGCCCATTTTGAAGACTCTATTTTTTCTAATATTCCCGCTTTTACCATATTTTCTAATTCAACTTCAACTTTTTCTTTAATTTAAAGACTGAGTCGACAAGGCACACAGGGGATA
>NW_012084709.1:0-447 GCF_000956235.1 Wasmannia auropunctata
AAGCATTTATCATTATAAAATGAAAATTTGTTTCGTATTTCATTCGTATATTTCTTAACATTTCTTCTGACGTTCTTCCAGTATAATAATTTATTAGATCACCACATTAAATTGTCATATTAGATTAAAGAGATAATTATAAAAATTAGTATCTGGTTTCCAATAAAATAAAGATATGCATTTCACGTACTAGCGCACATATTAGTAAATTCTTCTAGATGTCGTGTGTGTGTTTTTCGACAAAAGAATTATTCTTAAATCGTGATACAGTGATTTTTTGTACAATTTTAAAACAATATTTTATGAAATTTATATTTTACGATATTATTTTGGTGTATTAATTTTTGCAATTATAACTTTTATTATCTCAGTTTCTTGATTTCGGTATTATGTCATTTCGGGGACATTGTCTCAGTTTCTAGTTTTCGGTGTTATGACATTTCGAGC
>NW_012084710.1:0-321 GCF_000956235.1 Wasmannia auropunctata
TGTATCTTTTCTATATGTACGCTTTGAATATTATTGATACGTCGAATAATGACGAATAAATAACGTATCTTTTACTCCATCTTTACGATTATTTTTTCACATCCTTTCCATTAGTAAAAATACCAATGTATATAAGAATACTACTTATACTACTATATAGGAAGTAAACCGAACACGCGCACACATATGCGGTTCCGTGTGACATTTCGACGGAGTCAACCATGCCAGTGGAGACCGCGTGCGCATGGCGGCGGCGCGGCAGCGTGCGCGTAAGCGAGCAAACATGGCAGCGGCGCGGTAACTGAGTCGACAAGGCACACA
>NW_012084711.1:0-326 GCF_000956235.1 Wasmannia auropunctata
TTCGTTGTTCTGAAATCGAATGACTCGAGAGAAGATTAGTTAATCACACGATCAAATGCGAATTTAATGCAACGGTCGGACAAGGACGGCGATAACCGGTTGCTCAGTTACGATAATGGTAAAGGGGGTGATTCGAGGGAAAACGGTCAAGGTTCGGGGAGCGAGAATAGGCTGAAAGAATCGACAGTAATTAGTAACAATAAGAAAATAACAAGTGTATTGAGCGGACGAATATTACATTCAGAAATACAGGCGAGAATACGGTAATCGACGGAAATACTTGAGACGCGCAACAATAGCAGCGTACTCGGCGTGACAGACTCGCA
>NW_012084712.1:0-357 GCF_000956235.1 Wasmannia auropunctata
TAGAAGATTAAGAATTAGACATCTAGAATAAAAAAGTGATGACAATTCGGGCGGCCGATAAGGAAAAATAAATTTAATCCGTGCGTTAGCATTCATTTTAATGATAAGTTAAGCATACATAGTTATTTTACAGTTACGGATCAAAGGAGAGGGTTCCGAGAGTAGGGCCAGTCCATAAGTCACGTGATCACCTGTAATAGAAAAATACTACATTAATTAATGATTGTAATCCATAAATTTTATTTATTTGTATGTAAGAATCAGCGTACATAGTTGTTTTGAGATTTGATTAGCGAAGATGTATCATCCGACCACCGGATAAAGACGATCGATCACGTGATGACCTGTAACAAGGAA
>NW_012084713.1:0-520 GCF_000956235.1 Wasmannia auropunctata
TATCCCCTGTGTGCCTTGTCGACTCAGTTCACACGATGAATCGTACGCCCCCTCCGTTGAAGAAATTTTCGAAATCGCCAATGAGCCGCTCGTAACATCCGTTCGAAATCAATTGCAAACATCCGAGGGACAAGAAAAGCTACAAATGCACTATGGTCCTTTGGGGCAAAAATATCTGGGGGCGGTCCTAAGCGGTAAAAAAGTGGTCAACATAGACGACGTCGGAGTTTATTTTAGCAATGAGGGAACGAAGCTCGGCAACAAACGTATTACCTTGGATAAAAACGATAATATAATCATTGATGGGAAAAGTTATGCCGCAACACAAGGACTTTACGAATTGATTTTCATGTGATATCCAAATAAAGCAGTCTACAATAACGATGATCTACAGAAATATCAGAGTATTCTATGAGCTACAAACGCGTACAGACGCGATCGCAGCGCGCAGGGTCAAATAATGGATAACAAGGGTCACAAGTATAAGAATATAATCGCACCTCTGTTGTCAGAAGATGTG
>NW_012084714.1:0-391 GCF_000956235.1 Wasmannia auropunctata
ATTTTTAAATTTAAATTAATATTAATTGACGCGCTATGTATCACGTGACCGTTCAAATAAATATTGAGTTTATACAATGCAATATTCAATCAAACGCTTATATTATGCAATAGAAAATTAATGCCCTGAAATCTGCCATTTCGCTGTTATATATGGACCTGAAAACTACCTTTTCAACAGAAACTTTAATATACCTGACTTTTTATTCAATTGCAATGTAAAAAAGATCCAATTATATATAAGTAGGACTTTGGAAATTATAATAATGTATCTTGAAAGTATACTGAGAATACAGCACGGTATGCAATGTAATATTAATTAAAACAATATTAGGTTTAACGTAATAACTTCGTATAGCATACAACTGAGTCGACAAGGCACACAGGGGATA
>NW_012084715.1:0-359 GCF_000956235.1 Wasmannia auropunctata
TATCAGAATACATGCATTTAGTTCTATTGGAAATAGTAAAGCGAATAACCATTAATTGGATTGAATGTAAGAGATCATGGTGTGTAAAACAAATTTAATACATTTAGATAATTTTCTTTTGAACATTAGAACTCCGGATACAATAGAACGAATGCCTAGGTCGTTGACTAAACTTAATTACTAGCGATATAATAATCGAATAAAGCGAATTTTACAATTGGCTTTTATTTTATTTTTTACCAACTATGAAAGATTATCTTGACGAAGAATATTTTCAACACTGGCTTTTGCTCGTTACAGCAATTTATATATCGTATAACTTCGTATAATGACTGAGTCGACAAGGCACACAGGGGATA
>NW_012084716.1:0-471 GCF_000956235.1 Wasmannia auropunctata
TATAACGAAAATAATCTGGATTCTCAACGATCATGGAAGCTCATAACTTCGCAAGAAATGTACGCGTTATTCGGAATGCTGATTGACTCTGGCGTTAATAATTCAAACACGGATCACACGAGCGAAATGTGGAAGAGCACTTCATACCCACTTTATCGTGCGACAATGGGCATAAACAGATTTCGTTCAATCTTGCAATTTATTAGATTCGATGACGTCAGTACACGCCAGGCGAAATGATAAACTTGCTCCGATAATTGATGTTTGGACGATTTTCAATTCAAATTTGAGTAATATGTATAAACCGACAGCAAATTTGACAATCGACGAACAACTTTATCCCTTTCGAGGCCATACAAAATTTACGCAATATATCCCGTCGAAGCCAGCAAAGTACGTGATAAAATTTGGTGGATTTGCGATGCCGAGAATGCGTACCCTCTGCACGGAATTATTTATGCAGGTAAAACT
>NW_012084717.1:0-300 GCF_000956235.1 Wasmannia auropunctata
CGATAATTTATAATTAAAGCTTGCGGCGCCGGGAGCGCGCCATGCAGTACCATCCACACGCTGCGCCAATTCCCTACTGCTGAGCGCCCCGCGCCTCGTCAGCGCGTCGTGGCCGCCGAGCCGCCGAGCCCGGCCTACCCACGCGCATGCGCGCGCTGCGCGCCTCGCCGCTCGCCGCGATGTTAATTCAATTGTATGGAATTTTGAAGGAATAATTACACCGATATTGAGCATATCGTATATTGTTCTCCGTGCTCTCTGGAAATAACGAGTGACGACAATACTGTAGAAGCAGAGACT
>NW_012084718.1:0-428 GCF_000956235.1 Wasmannia auropunctata
TATTCACTGTCATGGTGAGCGGTATACCTTTTCCAATTTTTTTACCGCTTTTCACATCTTCTGGCAACAGAGGTGCGATTATATTCTTATACTTGTGACCCTTGTTACCCATTATTTGACCCTGCGCGCTGCGATCGCGTCTGTACGCGTTTGTAGCTAATAGAATACTCTGATATTTCTGTAGATCATCGTCATTGTAGACCGCTTTATTTGGATAACACATGAAAATCAATTCGTAAAGTCCTTGTGTTCCGGCATAATTTTTCCCATCAATGATTATATTATCGTTTTTATCCAAGGTAATACGTTTGTTGCCGAGCTTCGTTCCATCATTGCTAAAATAAACTCCGTAAACGTCGTCTATATTGACCACTTTTTTATCGCTTAGGACCGCCCCAGATATTTTTGGCCTAAAGAACCATAGTGCA
>NW_012084719.1:0-521 GCF_000956235.1 Wasmannia auropunctata
TTAATTATTATAGTTATATTTATGCCTATTCCGTCCAAACATACTTCCACATATATTTTGTTAATAACTTTTTAACGAATAACGAGCGACGGCTAAAACCACCTGAAGGTCAGTTGGGGTCATGACCTTGACAACATATATAAAGGGCAAGGTCATTGGAGCAGCCTCCTTTCATCGGTATATTTACCATATGTGCCTATATATTCGAGATAAGATATGCGCACCTCGAAGGAACTTCTGTTGTGAGATATCGCTAGCGCACTCTCACGCGTATACAGGGTGTCCCATAATAACCGCCTAATTTCTCGTGGGCTGGTAGAGCAGATTAAACTAAACAGAAAAGTCCTCTACCATTTTACAAAATTCGCAATCGTTAACAAGATATTAATTTTTAAGATTGGCAAATAAACGCGTATTCGTCCGACCCACCGCTGAATACCAGCGGTGGGACGGCCATATCTCGTCGCGTTGCTAAGCGTATGGGGATAGAGTCCTATCCCCACATGCCTAGCAGCGCGGCG
>NW_012084720.1:0-395 GCF_000956235.1 Wasmannia auropunctata
TTAAAATAATATAATATAATAATATTATATTAATATTATATTAAAAATATGATATTCATATAATAAAATAGAAATGCGTTCATTTCTACGAGATCAATCCATTTCAATCCACAAATTAAAAAATTTTAATTCATTCTAATCTTTTCCCATTTATTAGGTATATATATATATATTATACATTTTGTTTTAATTTACAGGTTATCCAATAATGAACAATTAGTCACTATTTTAAATAAAAATAATATACCTGAAGAAATATCATTTTCAAGCGATGAAATGTTAGAAACAATACAATTAGAGGATTCTACCGTGTAAGTTTATATTTTATTAATAAGACTTATTTATAATTCTATACACACACACACACACACGCACACGCACACGCACACGCACAC
>NW_012084721.1:0-345 GCF_000956235.1 Wasmannia auropunctata
ACATCGCTTACAAGTTTGGCGAGAACGATTCGCTCTTCCGGAATAACTCTTTAGGTCAATTTATAACTATATATTTTTAAATATAAAAGATGATTGAACATTGATATAAAAATTACGTTTTATTTCTTTTCGTACCTTTTACCTGTAGTTAAGATCAATAGTATTAATAATAATTGTACTTGCATGATAATAATAATAACGTAAACGTGAACCTTCGAGAACATGTCGGAACATGTCACCAAAATGACGTCGCAGTCCACGTGGTAGCGGCGCGTTCAAAATGTCGGCATCCGCACACGTGACGGTGGTGGCGACTGTGGCAGCACCGCGTTCAAAATGTCGGCA
>NW_012084722.1:0-311 GCF_000956235.1 Wasmannia auropunctata
CTCGATCCGGACGTGCGAACTCCCGACAGGATTGCCTCGCACCTACGCGTGCGGTCGCAACACTTATGCATACACTCCCGTTCGATAGCATTAGTTTAGCCTTACGATTAAGAAATTAGTATTCTGTATCTTTAGATTTAAGAATAAAACTATGATTTTGTTATCTTAAATATTGTATTCCTTTAAAGACCTTCACCCCTGTTCATTACTTGCCTAACCGAGAGACGCGCTTGGTCCGATCCCAGGTCATAGGGATTAAGTTCCTTGAACCTAAACAGGATCCTAAAACAGGACCAACGAATGCGCTGGTT
>NW_012084723.1:0-335 GCF_000956235.1 Wasmannia auropunctata
TTCTTTGGATATTATTTTACTGAAAGTATCTTTAAGCAATTTCCATTGTTTTTAGCCTCTTCTGGACTCAAAACACCTAAAACATTAAATAAAATTTATTTTCTACACATTTAATAATAACCCTTCTGACTTATTATTCGGGTTTATGCTAAATACTTACCATCGAGAGCTTCTGATATATCCTTCCATAAATCTGCCATTTTTTGTCTGTCACGAACGGACAATGGCAGTGTATAATCATATATGGGAGGTCGTTTTTTTACTCCTCAATTACATCTCTTCCACTGAAATATCACATTTTTTGTGAACGAATCGTTGAATTGTCTGAAGTGGTT
>NW_012084724.1:0-353 GCF_000956235.1 Wasmannia auropunctata
ATATTATTCCTATTAGCTTTGTTACGATACGTTATTTATTTTATGAAAGCCCTGCTTATTTATATTTGGATTCTTTTACATCTCATAATAGGTTAAGGACAGATATTAAAGTTTCTGTTCAAAAGGCAGATTTCAGGTCTATAATATATACTTATAACAGCAAAATGGCAGATTTCAGATCATTAATTTTCTATTGCATAATATAAACGTTTAAATTAATATTGCATTGCATGAACTCAATATTTATTCGAACGTTCGCGTGATACGTTGTGCGCAACATAATATTAATTAAAATTTAATTCCATATAAAAGAAAAGTAAATGATCTGAAATCTGCCGTTTTGTTGCTCTAAC
>NW_012084725.1:0-415 GCF_000956235.1 Wasmannia auropunctata
GAGGTATGAGACGAATTACTGTAAAAAGAATACATCTAAGTAACTGAAGACATATTTAAGAAATAAAAAAAAATTATAAATACTTACGGTTTCTCACACGATTTATCCTCTTGAATTGAAACGTAGTAGTTCATGTTTCTCTTGTATATTTTTTCTCACTGTTCACCGACCGACTGTTGCAGTGAGCCTCCGTCCGAGCTCTTTTTAATTTGTCTCCTCCTCCTTTTTTTTTGTTTATGAAGTAAAAGAAATGCTTTTAGCTCTTAAAATACTAATCGAAAAAAGAATGTGGACTTATAAGTATGGTATTTACTTATCTTTATTGTATATAGTATCATATCGAAGTTGTTTGTATGTATTGTTTGTATTTATCAAAAATCTTAAAAAGATTTGTTTTACAAAGATGGAATGTTCC
>NW_012084726.1:0-373 GCF_000956235.1 Wasmannia auropunctata
TATCCCCTGTGTGCCTTGTCGACTCAGTCCGCCGCCGCCGCCGCCGCCGCCGCCACCGCCGCCACCACCGCCGCCGCCACCGCCGCACGTCGGTATTATACTGGGTTACGTACCCGGAGATATATCAACCCAGAAAACCATACGAACTCGTACATCGGACATCGGGCTCTCCCTCACCAATTCTGTCCTTAGAACGCAACTTCACCCCTATTCATATTTAGCACGCAAACGCGTGATCCTAATGAAGCGTTATAATGACTTGACTTGGCTCAATTCCAAAAACCTATACGATTTCTTTTTTATCTGAACATCGTTATACATTTTCTTATATATAATCTTATATCAATGTCGTGTACCTGTTATACTTTTTATA
>NW_012084727.1:0-369 GCF_000956235.1 Wasmannia auropunctata
TATTTGGATTTATTTACGTCACAATGAATGAGTGAAAGGTTAGACGTATTAAAGTTGTTGATCAAAAGATAGTTCTTTAGTTCGTATAGCAACAAAATGATATAGCTTTTAGACCATTTACTTTTCTATTTCTTTGTTATTATATTCATGTTTTATTATTTTATTTTGTTAAGCAATTATGTAAATGTCATAATTTTTCTGTATTGTCGATAAAGACTGTGCAATTGAAACGTTTAATCTTGTAAATTTTATGTATGAAAATTTCAAATGTATATAAACATCGCTTGTCCATCGTTTTTTAATTACTTTTATATATTTGATCAAATTATTGCATTTATTATTTAACTATTCATTTTATACTTATTTTTA
>NW_012084728.1:0-698 GCF_000956235.1 Wasmannia auropunctata
ACATTTTTAGGCTTTGAAAACGATATCGTAGCCATTTGGCTGTACAACTATTTTGCTGTAAAGAGATCATCATAGCCATGATGAAGCTTTAAAACGTCAGCTGCAATAACATTGTCACAGCATAATTGTGACGTTTTGGCAAAGTTGTAGTGGCAAAAGTGGGATAACATTTTTAGATCTTGAAAACGATGTCGCAGCTATTTGACAGCGTAATTCTTTTACTGTAAACAGGTTGTCACAGCAGTCAGAATAAATAGAAATTAAATAAAAATAAATAGAAAAAGTTTTTATATATAATTAATATTTAATAAAAGTTAAATTTAAATTTAAAACTATGTAACAATACTGAAAAAAAAATTGTTTAAATTTTATTTTATCTGGAATTGAACCACGGACAATCTGAAATCTTTGCCTCACTAAACTTAAATCAAATTTAAAGATTAATTAATCATTTCAAATATTACATCTTATAACGTACATCTAAATATATAAGCGCGGACGCAAATTCATAAGTACATTGATTACAAATCTTACATACATATCCTTAAGTAACAATTTTTGAGTCGCTTAAGTGAACGCATCAGTCTGAATGACCATGTTAATATACATATTAAATTGAATATAAAACTGATAGTTAGGCTATTCTTTGCTTTTGCTGTGACATACAAATTACAGCCAAATTACAGCTATTTTGGCTT
>NW_012084729.1:0-336 GCF_000956235.1 Wasmannia auropunctata
TTCTCTGTTTCCGAGGGAGGAGCGTTACTACCGGGCACGTCCGGAAGTTTCGCGCCTTGCTCGGGGGTCATTTGTCTCTCGACTCTCCGGCGAGATAGACGAAGTCCCGGCCGCGTGATAAAACCGCCGTCGTTAAATTTATAAGTACGCGATACGTGATAAAACGACGCGATAGATTCCGCGAGAAACGCGAAGACCTATTAAGGTATTAATTATACGAGTCGGGTTCACCGTAATCTAGTAAATCTCGTTATTTCCGACAGCCGTAAAAAGCATAAATTGCTGAGCGTCGGGTTAAATCATCCGGAAGCGAATTTCTTTTATCGCGAGCGATTT
>NW_012084730.1:0-388 GCF_000956235.1 Wasmannia auropunctata
TTACTTTATAATGCTGTAACTTTGTGAAAAAACATCGTAGCGACTGTTTTTTTTTCAAATTAAAGAGAAAGATTCCAACTTTATGACGCTGGAAACCGCATCCCCGGGAAAAATTTTAGTAAGTCCGTGCACTCGTTCAAACTTTGCAATTTTCAGTGTGGCAAACATGCTCTCAGATTTAAGAGTTTACAGCAACAGGGGTGCATTAAATTAAAAATCGACTCACAATATCTTAAAGTAGAGATTTCAAGCTTTCATTTGAAAATAAGTTCATCATTTTACGATGATTTTTTCGCGGAGTTACCATTAATCAAAGTTGACCAATTTTTGCTCAAAATTTTTCTATGCCATAATTTTTTTACTGAGTCGACAAGGCACACAGGGGATA
>NW_012084731.1:0-488 GCF_000956235.1 Wasmannia auropunctata
GTCCCACTCCCTAGTGAAACAATGAGAGTTTCCCGCCAACATGAAACTTTGGCCAGCGGGGTGAGGCACGTATGCAGTAACGAGTGGGGATGGCATGACAGACGGTAGCGACATCTTGTGGCATACTACCTCATTGGAAGTAGCGACATCTTGTGGCATGCTACCCCCGTCTTACCCCCCTACCTTTTATCCGCACACGTCGCACCCCCGATGGCCCTCATTCATTGATTGGCAATCCCCCCTGTCTATCTACTCACTTACGGTATATTATTCCTCATTAGGTTTATCCTCATTGACCTCGTCGTCGGTATCTTCGAGGAGCCTTCGTCGTGCATCGTTATTTAGCCGTGCATCCACCTCAGCGCAAATGGGACACATATTACATGGCATAATTACGTATAGTGCACGTTGACAATTTTCGCACCAAGCGCCACTTAGGAATGCAAAGCTATTGATGTTATGCTTGCGATATAGATTAATGTTTATGA
>NW_012084732.1:0-479 GCF_000956235.1 Wasmannia auropunctata
TCTTCGCTAAACATAAAACTCTCGGCTGGATCATATGCGAAGAGTGTGCTAAGGGCCTCAGCCCCTTGTGGCGACAACGATATATCGATGTTGGAACCCACTACTTAGCTGTTGGTGCAAACCAGGAACACGAACGCTGCGTGGACTGCGACCGATTGATCCCGGAGATCCGCCTGGCTACCAAATGCCACGATTGCCCGCAGATCTTCCATGACCGGGTCTCTAACGACCGATGCGGGATCGGAAAGGGCCCCCATTCAAGCCGCGATATCTATTATACTCATATCAAAGAAATGCATTTCGAACGAGCAGCAAATGGAGATATAATCAGATGCATAACTATAAACGAATAAATTGACAAACTGCTTTAAACTATTTCTACTATCATCTTTTCCTTCAGACAATAGCATGTTCCTCAGAATAAACACTCGAACCTCTTACCTCTCTCTCCAGCATGGACCCCCACAGCGTCCCTCCTC
>NW_012084733.1:0-665 GCF_000956235.1 Wasmannia auropunctata
ATTTATCGATTCATATAAATTTTTAGTTCCAGTCTCGACTAATTTGGCGTCAAATCTTAGTAAAGAGAAACTAAGAATATTGCAACGCGAATATTGTAATTTGTCCACAGAAAATTTCAATCTTCTCACAAGAAAAGGTGTATTTCCATACGAGTACATTGACTGTGTCGAAAAATTGAATAATAAATGTTTACCACCGCGCTAATCGTTCTACAGTTCATTGACAGGTGACACCGTATCTGAGAGCGATTACGCGCACGCATGCACGGTGTGGCGGCGATTCTCTATCCAAACGCTCGGCGAATACAGCGACTTGTATTTAAAAACTGACGTCTTGTTGTTGGCAGATATCTTTGAAAATTTTCGCGATAGTTGCGTCGGAAGTTATGGACTTGACCCTGCATACTATCAGGGCTGGGCAAAATACACCATTAAAGTATTTAAAATACAAAATACAAAATACTAGGAATCTTAGTATTTGAATTACAAAATATAAAATACTTTCAATCTTTTGATTTGAAATACAAAATACAAAATACTTTCAATCTTTCGATTTGAAATACAAAATACAAAATACTTTTTAAGTTTTATTTAAAATACAAAATACTTCTTTGAAATACAAAATACTTTTAATTTAATCTTTTAATTACAATAATATATAATAT
>NW_012084734.1:0-494 GCF_000956235.1 Wasmannia auropunctata
GAGTCAGGAAAACGCATACATGTGTAAGATGACCAAGTCTTGTAGAGTCGAAATGTATCGTTGCGCCCCCGGATTCTTGCTACTTCGTCCTCTCCCGGTGTTGAACAGCTGACGGGAAAATCTATATTTTGTATTGATTTTTCCCAAAAAAAAAAAAGATCGTTTCCTTCCAGCTGAGCTGTTTTACCCCTTTAATTCTGCGATATCTGAGTTGTCCGAAGCTGTCTTGACGTATGGATCACTTTACGCGAGTTTTGGGAGTTTCCTGATTCTCGTATGATTATGTATGATTCACGTTCTACATTAGGCGTATTGCAGGTCCTCACAAGTGTTGTGTTTCTTTTGTGTGAGTGCGGTGTGATAAAGCACGCTCGAACGCAAGCGCAACATTTTGTGTCAATTATACAAAACACTGCCGAAGTTCGCATTAAGTCAGTCCAGTCAAGACAACTCCAACACTTAAGGTATCGAAGTGTTAAAGGGGCAAACTCGTC
>NW_012084735.1:0-425 GCF_000956235.1 Wasmannia auropunctata
TTGAAGCCGAAAACATTCCCTTTAAAATGGCATAAAGAAAATTGTTCTAGCTTGCCTAGGAGCTGAGTTATCAGGTTCCAAAGTAGACCCTGTTTTTTGCAAGATTTTGATCAAGTACCGCCCGCATTCAATGTACACCACGAAAGAAGGTTGCTCGATCGGAGTTTGCGCATTATTGTGTGTGTGTGTGTGTGTGTGTGTGTGTGGTGTGTGTGTGGTGTGTGTGTGTGTGTGTGTGTGGTGTGTGTGTGTGGTGGTGGTGGTGTGTGTGTGTGGTGGTGGTGGTGTGTGTGTGTGTGTGTGTGTGTGTGTGTGTGTGTGTGTGTGTGTGTGTGTGTGTGTGTGTGTGTGTGTGTGTGTCGTGTGTGTGTGTGNGNGTGTGTGTGTGTGTGTGTGTGTGTGTGTGTGTGTGTGTGTGTGTGTGT
>NW_012084736.1:0-402 GCF_000956235.1 Wasmannia auropunctata
CCGCTCGAACGTACAGCCATTTTCGCTATAAACAATTCCCCGCTCGCCGCGTGTCACGGCTCTCGCGCTAAGCAACCGCGCTCGATGGACGATCGCGCGCTAATATTGGCGGTGGGCCGGACTCGCCGAACGGATACTCGCTCATTTGGCGATATTCAAAAATTAATATCTCGTTAAATATTGCGAATTTTGCAAAATGGTAGAGGACTTTTCGATTCAGTTTAGTCCATTCTATTTACCCATAAGCGGTGATACACCTATTAAGAGACACCCTGTATATATATATACAGGGTGTCCCGTAATGACCGGACTAACGCTTAAGGGTAGATTCCTGAGATCATTTTAAGACAAAAGTTCCAATACCAAATGTTGAGACTATAATAAGTTTTTGTAATTATAAGT
>NW_012084737.1:0-358 GCF_000956235.1 Wasmannia auropunctata
ATATGAGAAAATTATCCGCGCGTTGGGTGCCGCGCTTGTTGACGATCGACCAAAAGCGCATACGGATGGACATGTCGCGCGAGTGTCAAAATTGAATGAATTGAAGTTTGAATTGCTTCCGCACCCATCCTACTCGCCAGATCTAGCTCCTAGCGACTTTTTCCTGTTTCCAAATTTAAAAAATTCTCGGGGGAAAAAATATAAGTCAAATGCTGAGGTGAAAACGCTGTAAATCAATATTTTCAGGTTTAGACAATCAATTTTTTCTGACGGTTTAAAGGATGGGAGAAACGTTGAACCAAATGTATCGAGTTGCAGGGAGACTACGTCGAGAAATAATTTTGTTTGCTTCGAAATA
>NW_012084738.1:0-441 GCF_000956235.1 Wasmannia auropunctata
TATATCTCTTGTATTTAAACAAATACTAACTGCCAACTTTAACAGCGGCGAGATATGACCGCCTCAACGCTATTCAACAGTATTCAGCCAAACGGATACGCGTTTATTCGCCAATTTTTAAAAATTAATATCTCGTTAACGATTGCGAATTTTGCAAAATGATGTAGAGGACTTTTCTGTTTAGTTTAATCTGCTCTAGCAGCTCACAAGATTTGATACGGTTATTACCGGACACCCTGTATGTAATAATTTAATTTTAAACCGATCGAGCAATCTGGACTGCGTTCGGAGAAATATTTTTGTTTTATATTATTTATATAGTGTTTAAAAATATAGCTGTAAAATAAAAATAAAATGACACAAAAAGCGCTAATAGCATCTCTTTAAACTATTTCTGATGCTGAAAATTAGAATAAATTTATCATATTTATCTTTTATATG
>NW_012084739.1:0-339 GCF_000956235.1 Wasmannia auropunctata
TGAATTAACCACTGCGAGTGGAGTAACTTTTTTTTACGTTGGAATTTCACAGAATCAAAATTATTGCCAACCATCGATGCAATGCCAACACTACCAACTTCTGCAGACATGTGGCAATTGATTTTTTCGTTACCAATAACTCCAGTGCTAATCGACATAATTTTTTTTATTTCTGGGAAAGGATGATGTTGAGAAAACCATGTCATTAGTTTGCGTCTTCGATGTCGCGATCAATTCGAGAACTTCTCATTTCAACATGCTGTTCTGAACTGACAAATGAAATGTTGCAGAATTTTTCAATTTCATCGCATACATTGTGTAAAAATGGCATTCCTAAAG
>NW_012084740.1:0-306 GCF_000956235.1 Wasmannia auropunctata
TAAAGTTCCTCGAAGACCGTTCCCCGGCTTTCCTCTCATTAGTGCCCTATCAACCGAGTATCTATAGTCTGCGGTTTCCTCGGTTCGTTACCTTCGCGAGTGAATTTCGCGAAGTTCGAGCGGTGCATAACTACACCGGCCGCCAGACATTCATATACGTACGTGTTCGTCGAAATACGACGTGTTGTCCACGTTACGTTAACTCGGTTTCGGGTCTTCGGTTTATACCGAGCAGTTATAGTCTGCGGTTTCCTCGGTTCGTACCTTCGCGAGTGAATTTCGCGAAGTTCGAGCGGTGCATAACTA
>NW_012084741.1:0-303 GCF_000956235.1 Wasmannia auropunctata
AATATTACCGAACGTAACCGAAATGTACCGAAGTCATTGGTTTGTCGAAGTACCCCCCTCACCTCGATTTCGCTACCCCCCTCGCCTATCTAACCCGCAAATGCTCCGTCCATGTATTCCTACGTCAATGGTCAAAACGCCCTCCGTCCATGCCTGTCCTTCGTCCATTGTCATTCTCTTGAAAGCCCAGCCGTAGACCCAATAATATTTTTTGGGGTCCAACCTCGTTGGACTTGGGTATCGGGAGGGACTTATTTCTCGGAAGAGGCGCTTCATACAATTATGATAGAACTTCACTTACAG
>NW_012084742.1:0-375 GCF_000956235.1 Wasmannia auropunctata
AACAAAAAAGAAAATTAAAGATAAAGATTCACTCTTTCGAAAGCAGTAAACTGCATTTGTGTGCGATTTTTAGTTTATGCCATGAAACCTTTTAAATTTAGTACATATTTTTGGAGATTTGACGCATTTTCATTTGGACCTATGTAATTCCATAAAAAATCAATAGGATTGTTTTCTAAAGTGTCGATCTAAAAAGTAGAGATTTCAAGCTATAAAATGCTTTTTTGAACATCTCAATATGATCTATTTTTGACGAAGTTACACTCATTTGAAGCTTGTCTATTTTAAATTACAGAATACATATGACCAAAAATAAAGATCACTTTACTTTACCATACCAAAAATAGGACAAAATTCAAGAGTGTTACTTCGTCA
>NW_012084743.1:0-413 GCF_000956235.1 Wasmannia auropunctata
AAAATCCATAGTACGTAATGAATTATACATTTTCAATATTCCCACAGTGTATATCGAAACACAGCCTGTGCGTTAATATTTTTATATGAGGAATTATTATCCTTGTATATTCCTATTTAAAAATTATTCTATAATTTCAGTATTATAATGGCTGCGTTCAGCAGAAAAACCGGCTTTGCAACTGTAAAATTTTTTTATATGATTGGTTTATACATTTAGATCCATAAGGAACTAAGAGCAAGAGAACTAAGAATCAATCATGTTAAAGAATTTTACAACTGCAGTTGCAAAGCTGCTTTCTCTGTCGAATATAGCCAATATTTGAGCATTAGAGTAAAGGTACCTAATATGAAATATCTTTTTTTAAAGGCTTATAATTTAATTAATTTATAATCTTAATTCCTATTGTTATG
>NW_012084744.1:0-352 GCF_000956235.1 Wasmannia auropunctata
TATTATTTTTTCACGAGGTTATTACAGTTTAAATATCGACGATTTTTCAGCTTTACTATTCAATTTTTTTTTAATTTAATGAGCTTTTAATAGCAAAATTCAAGAATCACCTATTCTATCCTCCAAAGGAGAGTGTAACGTTGCAAAGATGACAAATCGTAACAAAATTTTTTAATAAACATTTTATAGCTTAAAGTCTCTACTTTTTATATCGATCTTACTGATCTTTTACGGAGCATTACGAATACAAATAAAGATGCGACAAAATTTGTTACGAATTTTGCAAGATTCGTCGACGTGAATTAAAAATCGCACATAAATGCGATTTACAGCATTCGAAAGCGTGAATCTA
>NW_012084745.1:0-2368 GCF_000956235.1 Wasmannia auropunctata
TTTTCCTTTTCGCGGGAATGTACTGCTTTTAGCATCGCTCCTGACCTCTATAATGGCAACTCTGCACTCTGTTCTTTCTCTTTCTTTAGTTACTCTTCCCTCTATATATATATGTGTGTGAGCTCTGTCCGACTATATATTTCGTACTACAATAAAGTTCTCATTTTACGTAATTATACGTGTGCTTGTATCAAAACCCATTAAACCCAACAGGTTATGGGCCCAGATTTCTCGTGGAATTGAAATTTACGTAAACAGAGGACTTGAGAGCAATAACGCTAGTAAAAATCGAATAGTTAACCTCTCAACGGTATAATGGCAGAGATCGACGTTGAAAAGTATAGAATTCCATTGTTCAACGGAACGAATTTTAGCAATTGGAAGTTCCGGATAGAAACTCTGCTGACTGAAATGGATTTACTGAACTTCGTAACGCAACCGTACACAGAGATGGTAGAAATACTCGTAACAGATACACCAGAACAGCAGACAGCGAAGGAACTACAGATTAAAGAAAATCAAAAGAAGGACCGAAAATGTAAGTCTAATATTATTCAACGAATAGCGGACAGTCATCTTGAATATGCCAAGGATAAAGAGACTGCTTTTGACGTGTGGACAACATTATGTGAAACATTCGAGAGAAAAGGTATTGCTAGCCAACTTCTGATACGTAAGTCACTTTTATCTATGAAATTCGATGAGACAAAAGATACACTGGCTGCACATTTTCTTAAGTTCGATAAAAGTATTCGAGATTTGCGTTCAACAGGAGCTAATCTGGAGGAAACAGATATAATATGCCATCTCCTACTCACTATGCCGTCTGCGTACGATAATATAGTTACAGCAATTGAAACTCTAGCCGTGGATAATCTGACACTAGGATTTGTCAAGAGCAGGCTTATAGATGTAGAAAATAAACGACATGGTATTAAGACGGATGGAGAAGAGTCAACCCAATCATCGGTGTTTGCGTCATAATCAAGACATAACTTGAGAAAAGGAAATAAGAATATACCTGTACAGAAGTCAAGCAATACATCATTTTTCCCTTACAAGTGTAACTATTGTGATAAAATTGGACATAAATATGCCGAATGTCGGAAGAGACTGACTGCGCAAGCTGCAAGGAAAACTTCTCAAAACGCTCATGCAGCCTCTGGTTCTGAGAAACAGGATAATGATCAAACTTTTTGTTTTTCAGCAACAACTGTGAATGATACAAGCTATACTGTTAAATGGTTTCTGGACTCTGGTGCTACTGAGCATTTAATAAGCAGTAGTATCTCTCTGAATAAAACAAGAGAGTTAGAGACACCTATAAAAATAAGGGTTGCAAAATCTGGAAGTTTCTTACACACCAACAAGATTGGTGAAATTCAACTGTTGAGTCCTGTTGATAAGAAGGAAGTCATGGTTACAGTGAAAGAAGTACTTTCAGTACCTGATCTTGATTGTAATCTTCTTTCGGTACGAAAGCTTGAGATGAACGGTTTTCGAGTGATTTTTGAAAATAAACGTGGAGTAATTACAAAAGGTAATAATATTGTCGCAATAGCACATAGAAATAACGCAGGATTGTATGAATTAAATTTTAAGAAGGCAATTCACGCAAATGTAAGTACAAGACAGAACGAACTAGAACTATGGCATAGAAGAATGGGACACTTGAACTACGAAGATGTAAAAAGACTTCAAGATCAAACTGTTGGAATAAACACAAAATTAACAGATGTATCTCGAGATCTGTGTGAAATATGCATCGAAGGAAAACAGACCCACATGCCTCACAATAAACATCGTAAGCGAGCTAAACGTCCGTTACAATTAATACATAGCGATCTCATCGGCCCCATTAGTCCTACATCTCGTCAAAATATGAGATATGTGCTTACCTTTATTGACGACTATACACACTTTACATGTGCGTATATTCTTACATCGAAAACAGAAGTATTGCACTATTTTAAAATATTCGAAGCTATGGCAACCGCCCACTTTAACATGAAAATAAGTCGTTTCAGATGCGACAATGGGCGGGAGTACATCTCCTCTGAGATTAAACAATTCTTTGAGAGCAAAGGAATACAAGTTGAGTTTACAATCCGGTATACTCCACAACAAAATGGAGTAGCCGAGCGGATGAATCGTACAATTCTACAAAAGACACGATGTATGTTGTTAAATTCAAAACTTGGAAAGAATTTTTGGCCGGAAGCAGTACAGACTGCCGTTTATCTAACAAATCGAAGTCCAACATCATCTTTAGAAGGAAAAATTCCAGCCCTGTTTTGGTACAAAGAAGTTCCAGACATCGGAAAGCTAAGAGTATTCGGCTGCATTGCATACCTGAAACTACCTAAGG
>NW_012084746.1:0-746 GCF_000956235.1 Wasmannia auropunctata
TAAGCGGGATCGACACAGCAAAATCGAAACTCGGGAACGAGTATGTCCCGCGGGATCCCGTGATCCCGGAAACTCTCTAAAATCCGTAACAGTGGCGCAAGGCCTTCTCGGAAACGCGAATTATCACACACGCACAAGGACGGAAACGACACAATTACATAAACTGACTTGGCTGTGGCGCTCGGCGGGCGCGTAGCGCGACGGTTCTGTAACAAAATATCTCGATACGCGAAGTTAGACGGGGCGCCGGGATATACGGAATCTTTATCGGCTATAGCCGAGTCACAATACGAGAACGACAAGTATGAACGCGTGTTCCTCGCGGCCCGTCTGACACATGTACAAATCGGCGGCTTTACATGGGTACGTTCGTCTCACCGAAAACTCCTCGAAAACGGGAACGGTAGCTCGCTTCGGCTGCTGCTGGACTCGCAACGGGATATCTCTCACAAATTAAGGTCTCGTCCTGCGTCCTTCCACTACGCTAACCACAGCACAAGTGCCGGGTGCTGCTGCTTCCGTGAGCTCGGTGAGCCGGTTAGCCCACGTGGTATCTTCTTCCGCGCCCCTAATTGGCGGGCGTGCGAGCTCGCGACCTCCGCGAATAGCGCGAGGTGCGTAGCGCCGCGGGTCCTGCGTCCCCGCGCGCGGCATTCAAATTAGCGGCGGTGTCCTTCTCGTCGGCGGTACCACCAGGTGCGCTCCCGGGTTGGCACGCTCAGGCAGCTCACCCTCCGGAACAGATC
>NW_012084746.1:2838-3506 GCF_000956235.1 Wasmannia auropunctata
TATATATATATATATATATATGTTTATGGTTTGTTACATTCTGGAACCCATCATAAGTAATGTGTACATATGTATACATATCGATATACATTGATATCTTAACTTATATTTCGTAACTGTTTTTTATATGTATAATCAAAATGTAAAGATATATCAAATTTAAGTTTTTTATACGTTTTGTTAATTTGCGGAACCGTTACAAAAATACATCAAAATTATATTATAAGCAATATACATAACGTAAACTGCAGTATACATATTTTTGTGACAACTATATGCATCATATTTCGTAATTACTTATGATTTGTACATATTACATTAAATATAACATAATAAAATGAATTTTTTTATGTTTAGTAATTTATTGGGACCGTATAAATTTTAATTTCAAAGGGAATATCTATACTTCCGTATATGGATTTTACCCAATTTTTAATATAATATAATATATATAGAGCCTCCACTACTTAATGAGAAAGTGCAAAAGCATGATGCAACTATCAATCATTTGTGAAAATTCTAAAAGTTTTGTCAATGAAGTATCAGGAGACGCGGTAGCGTCTCCCGCCAAGTATATTTTTTCGCTACATAACAATCAGGAAATATTTTTGGTACTTACAGAGACGCTACAGTGTATCCTTTACCGGACGGATAACGTTTCTATAGCA
>NW_012084746.1:15955-16472 GCF_000956235.1 Wasmannia auropunctata
GTCCCATATTTATCCCACAACATTTCCACACTTGTTGATTTCCAGGACCCATGTCAGAAGTTATATAATTGACATGAAGTCCAATTAATTCAGCTTTCTGAATTATCTGAAAAATAATATCTTTTAAAATTGCTCCATCAAAGGAGTCGCCTGTGTAAAAATAACCTACAATATGCTTCCATCGATTAGCTGTTCCTGTTAACATAAATGTTAAAGCATGCGTTGCTATACCTTCTTGATTTGGAAATGTTATATTTCCTAGTAACGTTTTCGTTGAAGAATCATAAACATGTTTTGGTGTTATGCTCATTTTATCAATCACAAGTCCACATTCTTTATCAATATCGTTTGGAAAACAAGATACTTTGAATTGTAAAAAATCAAACATTTCGTGTAAAATCCCACATAGAAATTGACATCCAGTGGATGTCCATCAACACTCCATAGATCCATGGGATATCCACTCCATGATGGAAGTAAGATAGACATCCATTGGAGATCCATTAAACATCCATAG
>NW_012084747.1:0-424 GCF_000956235.1 Wasmannia auropunctata
GTGGGGGGAGCAAATAGACACCACGCGCTACCGACACCGGGAATATAAAAAGGGCCAGGGACGAGAAGGCAAGGGACCTTCTTTCCGCCCAGCCCAGCGAGCGAACCGCTTCGTCCGCCTGAGCTCTGCCACTTATCCGAAGGATTCAGAGGTCGTGTTTGCGCTGCAAACCCTCTCTCGTGCCATCACGGGCCTTCGATAAGACCCCATCCTACAAACGAACCGCTCGGCAACATCGGGGTCATGCTTTCGTGGCCTCGAGTCTAGTTCTCTGGGCACCGAGCACACCGAGGTTCAACTCCTTCCTCTCATACTCGCACCTCAGAAATAGCAGAACGATTCCGCTACGGCGTCCGCGTACCGTCCGTCTAACCGACCCCACCGGCGCGAGCACGGGGCCAGAGGCCTCACGTAGTGAAGGCAT
>NW_012084748.1:0-420 GCF_000956235.1 Wasmannia auropunctata
TAAAGTAAATTGATCTTTTATTTTTGGCATATGTATTCTGTAATTTTAAAATAGACAAGCTTCAAATGAGTGTAACTTCGTCAAAAATGATCATATTGAGATGTTCAAAAAAGCATTTTATAGCTTGAAATCTCTACTTTTTAGATCGACACTTTAGAAAACGATCCTATTGATTTTTTATGGAATTACATAGGTCCAAATGAAAATGCGTCAAATCTCCAAAAATGTGTACTAAATTTAAAAGGTTTCATGGCATAAACTAAAAATACGCACACAAATGCAGTTTACTGCTTTCGAAAGAGTGAATCTTTATCTTTAATTTTCTTTTTTGTTGAGCGTTGTACGATTTTTTTTTCACCGTAGTTATTCAACTATTGAAGCAAACAGGATCATTTTTGCTTCAATGTCGAATAACTCGGT
>NW_012084749.1:0-322 GCF_000956235.1 Wasmannia auropunctata
CCACATCTCAAGTAACATATATTCGTTTTACAAACTTTTCACAATTGTTTCTTTGAAACGTTTCATAACCAACTCTTAAAAACGTTTCTGAGTGGTTAAAATGGCCACTCGAAAAATGTTTAAAAACACGTTTCTTTTTAGTAAAAAAAACGTAAGAAATAAGATAGAAATATAATTTTTTCCTCTATCTAGAAAAAAATTTGCTTTTCACAGAATTAAATAAATTAATTTATACGCAAAAATTTTTTAAAATAAAGTTTAATAAATGATTACAATAATTTTTTAATGATTTATTCAATTTGTTTAAAAGAATATATTTTCA
>NW_012084750.1:0-510 GCF_000956235.1 Wasmannia auropunctata
TGTTGACTACCGCTCATTTCGTCGCTATCTCCCACGGCACTTCGACGTAGCATCCCGCGTGCATCGGATTGTGCTTGTTCACGTTTACCGTTAAATTGAGGATTCGCGACAGCGCTCACCTGCTGTTGCACTCCTCGAACTCACCGAACTTCGTCAACGTGGCTTCTACATGCTTCTCGTACTACTCGGGTACATCCGACGTTTGATAAAGTTTCGCGTTTCGCGAGGGTATGCCTATATTGGCGCGTTTATCATCCGACGTAAACTCGCCGTTGAACACGGTGTTCACCTTCACGCTACCGTGTCTCTCTATGGCGTCTCGCACTCGCTCGAGCACTGAATCGCTCGTGTCCTCCAAAAATCGCTGCGGTTCGATATAATCCATGTTAATTACCGCACCGGTCAGAACGCGATTGTGGAACGCGGTATCGATCTCTCGCCACACGAGTCCCGCACTGTGTCCGGCGCCCACGTGCACAAATCGTCTCTCCACTCGCACCCTTTCACCAA
>NW_012084751.1:0-676 GCF_000956235.1 Wasmannia auropunctata
GGAAGGCGCACAAGGACAAAGACGGATTTCGTGAATCGGAAGGCGCACAAGGACAAGGCGATTGGAATCAGACGATTCACACAGGATTTCTGAGTCAGAGGGCGCAAGGACAGGACGATTCGGATCTGGCGACTTACACAGGATTCATAAATGTCTCACCAGATCTTTGATTTGAAGAGTTTGGCATTAGCATTATACTAATAACCGTTGTCATAAGTGTATGTACAATCAGCATTATTATCCAATTGTCATTGTATCAAACCATTGTCGGTACGTTAAATTTTTTTTATTACGTTAATTTTAAGTCAAAATGGATATCGATACATTGAAAGCGAAACGAAGGTCGATAAAGGCTTCATGTACACGTGTAAAAAACTATGTTGATTCAATTCGGGATGTTAATCATGATGCATGTGTGCAATTACAGCTCAGAAAGACTAAGTTAGAGGAGGCGTGGAATAGTTACGAAGAAATTCAATCCAAAATTGAAGTATTGCTATCAGATCCTGAATCGAATGAACGTGAAGTGTTTGAAGCAAATTATTTCGATCTAATGACTCGAATGCTCAGCGCAATTGAAGAGTTTCAAACGGCTCAAGTTCAACAGTCGACATTGGCTTCTAACGTTACCACAAATCAACGCCAGTCACAAGCAAACTCTCATATCAAGCTTCCT
>NW_012084752.1:0-761 GCF_000956235.1 Wasmannia auropunctata
CCGCGGTCAGGCCAGCTGAGCGAGCGGCTTTCCGCGGCTTCCCCCTCCCCGCGGACCCCGCATCAGACCGTGAACGTTCTGAGCGGTTTCCCCCTCCCCACGGTTTTCCCCTCCCCACGGTTTCCCCCTCCCCGCGGCTTCCCCCGCGGTCCCCCCACCCCGCGGACCCCCCTGCCCCTCACCACCCCTCGGAGCTTCCGGGGCAGAACTTGCCCTTACTAGCTACTTATATATTTAAATTAAATATTTTATTGCTAAAAATATTTTAAGACATTTTCTGATTATATCGAGCGGGGAGGACGGGGAATTTTCGCGGGGCACGACATCATTGAGGTAACCGCCGAGATAATTGTAAACTTCCCCCGCCCCGCTCCTCCTTCGGAGCTCCCGGATTAGAACCCGCCTATATATTCTGCGGTAAAAGAGTCTCGCTAGACGATCAAAGGTCAATGATGATGCAATGTTGTCTAACGTTTAGACGGACGCTCGATACTTCTGCTGATGATTCATGAATTGTATAATTACATAATTTTGTAGACATACTGTCTGGCAATGAGTTGAGATGTGCAACGTTTTGCATATTTTATTCGTGATCCAATTGCGCGACGTACTCACGTACGTACACAAATATGGGATGCAGTTTCAAGGCGAAATGATGAGTCGTTATTTTCATATTTCCATGATATGGAATGCACTCACTTACACTAATACACTTGCACTTGTTTCGAGCACTTGTCAGTAGTACGATCTGTCGTACACTG
>NW_012084753.1:0-557 GCF_000956235.1 Wasmannia auropunctata
TTAATTTCCTTATTCGGTCCAGCAGCGCCAAGTGTTTTAACATGAAAAAAAATTATAAAAATAGATTTTTTAAATTTTGTACTGTTACTTCTTTACTTCTTAGTGATGACACTTAGATTGTGTAACGCAATTTTGTAATAAAATCAAATATTTAAAAGAAAATAAAATAATCACTACCACTTGAATTGCAATAGAAAAAGTTTTGAATAAATTAAAAGATACGTATTACTTGGATTTAACTTTTTAAATTAAAATACTATCTCACCTAGGGTTATATTTTTTTAAAGTAGTACAACAGTTTATTTTGTAGGTAATGCAGACACCTAAGACTTATATGATTTTCTCTTCATATTCTGAATTCTCTCTGTAATTAGCATAATTTAAGGATTTCATACTTTCTTAGGAAATATATAATTATGAGATTATAATTTGTACTTATGACTAAAGTACGGAAACGTAATTTTTATGGAATTATAACTTAGTATCAAATCTTTCATATAAGTAATACACTTATGACCCTGTCTCTTATACACATCTCTGAGCGGGCTGGCAAGGCA
>NW_012084754.1:0-583 GCF_000956235.1 Wasmannia auropunctata
CAAAAATAAAAAAATATATATCTTTAAGATAAAAAAATTATTTAAATAACATAATAAATCTATAAAATGTTATATATTTGCAAATTAAATATCCGAATTTGTAGCATAACAATAACATATACTAAATAATAAAAATATATAATATATAACATAGTATATACTGGAAAGAATAAATCCTTCGTATCGAAGTATCATTAGCTCAGCGTTAGTGTATAAGTTTGATGTTCTAGGGATCTCAGGTTCGAATCTCGATGTGTTTTCAAAACCTGTAAACCTGCGTATTAAAACTTGTAAACCTGCGTATAAGTTGTAATTAATAAAATAGAAATAATGCGAAATAGTTAAACACAAATTAAACTCTAAAAATAATAATATGTAATTGTAAATTAAAAAAAAAATTTTTTGTTAAAATCTTTTTTCTCAGTGTATCTATGTATGTGGATATTTAAATTCATTACGAATTCTTATGGACGTGAAATGGAATCTTTTTTGAATTTGAAAAAGAACTCACTTTTGGTGACATAAAAGTGAAGTCTCTTGGGAGCCTAAAGTAATACTTTTAGAACAGAAATGGGACGATAAA
>NW_012084755.1:0-483 GCF_000956235.1 Wasmannia auropunctata
CAGAAACGGATAGAATTTCTATACGTAATTGCGGATACATGCAGAAAGCAATTGCGACGTATAGGATGCAGACAGAAACGAATAGGCTTTCTGTACGTAATTGCGGACAGATGCAGATAGCAATCGCGACGAATTGTGTGCGGACAGAAACGGATAGGATTCCTGTACATAATTGCGGATAGTTACAGATTAAATGTGATTACGTATAGGATGCAGACAGAAACGGATAGAATTTCTATACGTAATTGCGGATACATGCAGAAAGCAATTGCGACGTATAGAATGCAGACAGAAACGGATAGGCTTTCTGTACGTAATTGCGGACAGATGCAGATAGCAATTGCGACGTATAGGATGCAGACAGAAACGGATAGGCTTTCTGTACGTAATTGCGGACAGATGCAGATAGCAATCGCGACGAATTGTGTGCGGACAGAAACGGATAGAATTCCTGTACGTAATTGCGGATAGTTACAGATTAAA
>NW_012084756.1:0-307 GCF_000956235.1 Wasmannia auropunctata
GTTCTTATAGCACGCCTCGAGAATTCCAAAACACATAAATAAAATATTTTTTTATAAAATAAATCTTGAGTTATGAAGCTTGAAAGTTGGAGTACTGTCGGTATTAGCATCATCCAAGGTGTCCAAACACTAGCTAAAATCTTTTGAATATTGTTCAGGATCATAACATTGATAAAGGCCAACGACCTTGGCCATCTTTAGCTAGTGTTTGGACACCTTGGATAATGCCTAATATTTTTTCCTAGTGTGCTTATTTTTCGAGATATTTAAAAGTTTAAGATTACAAAAATCACCCTGTATATATATA
>NW_012084757.1:0-302 GCF_000956235.1 Wasmannia auropunctata
TTAAAATTCTACAAGTTATTACACTCCATTCCGATCAATCCCGAGGCTTCGTCATCATTCGGACGTCCAGTAAATAATCCTGAGGTTTTAACCCTCTTAACCGCCAGCGAAGGACCCACAAAACGACGCTCTGCAGGAAACGAACAGGAGTTCGGTTCACCAGGACGTCACAGTATCCTTGCGTTCGCGGCGTTTCCACCATTCAAACGTCGAATCTCGACGTGCGAAGCGCGGAACCGCCTAATCCGAGCGCCCGCGACGTTCCCACCGCTCAACTGAGTCGACAAGGCACACAGGGGATA
>NW_012084758.1:0-503 GCF_000956235.1 Wasmannia auropunctata
TAGTCGGTACACAATAAAGTGCGTTTTCTAAAGTAATTACGTGTCCTTCAACGAGCACGACGGCGACCCTTCTCAAGATAATCCCTGACTCTTTCCCCAGGATATCCCCTGGTTCCTTTCCCCAGGTCACACCCTGGTTCATAAATCTTTTCCCCGCAGAAGCGGTCAAACTGGAGATCCGTCCTCTACATAATAAACTAATTGATTTAGCTGAGTTAAAAAAAAACTAATTCTATAATTTATTATCTAGATATTTGAAAAGTAGTCTTTGTGATGATAAGCTGTCAAATTAAAAATAAATCTTAGATTGACATGTTTTTACAGATTGAAAGTTGATATTCTTTGAGATTTTTTTCACTGTGATTATACTTTATTGTGTTAACTAAAAAGTGTTGTTCTCTTTTTGTAATTATTTGTTTGTGCATTGCAATCATGAGTAATACTCGGACATGACAATATTATGTTTATTATACTGTATGAATAATGTTCCATAAAATGCTCTA
>NW_012084759.1:0-669 GCF_000956235.1 Wasmannia auropunctata
ATTACGTATACATATGATCGATTACACATACATATGATCGATGCGTGCGAGGCTGCAAGATTAGAAATCCTAGCGCCTCTTGTTGTCAGAAATTGTAAAAGTACACTTCCCCCACCCCGCAACTGGTCGACGATAATGACGACAATGACGTTTCTTTATCTGAAATTCCTACATTTCGGACTTTGCATTGCAATATCTCTGCTCGTAAGACATGTAGAAAAAAAATAAAAACACTTTCATTACACAAACCGAACCCAAGCTGTCGATTAAGCCTTGGAACTTAATCGGTTCGACCGTTATTAAGATCTCAAAATCTCGGGTGCTCGCAACGCGACGACTCGCGTTAAGGATGTTTAGTACCTACAATAGTAGCAAAAAGTTAAAGGACTGATTTTGACGAATATGCTTTTCTCATATAGTTTGAGTAATAAGGATTGTGCAGAATGTTATCATTTATTCAGAACTAGAGTGCAGAAATGCTTCTGTTGCTTTTTTCCTGAGAATTTTCGAATTCTATGGCCAAATCTAACCAAAAAATTCAAATAAAAATCCTTATAACTTTGGATTGCTTCAGTGAATCGACTCCGGCTTTTGTCTTAAGTCTTTCAACATATATAAGAACAATCTGTAAAATGTTTGTTAAATTCTCATTATTTTAAAAATTCTATA
>NW_012084759.1:8163-9130 GCF_000956235.1 Wasmannia auropunctata
TAAAAAAAAATTTTTTTTACTACTATTATAAAGTTCACTTCATGCCATTTAACTTTGATTCAAACCATTTTTTTCTATCTCTCATAGTTTCGACGATATTCACGTCGGAAGAAAAAAACCGATTTTTTTCAAGGGGTGGTTTCATCCCTTTAAAACGGAATTGAGCACCAACGAAAAATAGTTTCATGCTAGGGATGAACTGCTCTACTTTTACACCAAGAGTCAGATTTTTCTGAATTTTCGGGTTCGCAAACTTCCCTTGTAAGTACTATACTTAGCAAAAATTAGTGAAATCCGTGGAAAAGACATTAAAAATGTAAAAAAACCGCCAAGTATATTTTTCAACGTTTTTACCTCGAAAAAATTGTATTAGATTGAAAAAAATGAGACCTTTGTATCATCTTAAATATATAATACAACTTCGAAAAAAAAACTATTGTTAAATCATAAAAAAAACCTAAGTGGCATTATCTTCAATATATAACAATCACGGAAAATTATTTTGTAATTAATATACCCCGAAAATACTATTGTATCAAATTAAACAAACAAAATCCAAGTTGTATTATCTCTAACATATTCATGATTTTAAAAAAATTTAATTTAATAAATTAAAAATATAACACTGTTCACGCATGAGCGTGATATATGCCTTCATGTCAATTAACATTTAAGTCCTTCTCGCGGTTTCGAGAGCGCAAGGAAACTTCCGTCCAGTTGTCCGCGTCGACAAACAGCGGCACGGGGCGAAAACGCCCTTGTTTTCGCGAACGCACGCCGGAGGCATCGGTCCGACACGAGTCGACCGCGTGCTTCCGCCTCGCTAATTGGATCCTTGCGCTCTCGCGACTCGCACGCGAAGAACCCTGATTCGCCCGTTCTTCTCCCCCGGCCCGGAGTCCGCGGTGCCGGGGCTGAACCTCGACAGTCCGTCGTGTGCTCCGAGACGAGTCATGCATACTGTGTA
>NW_012084760.1:0-303 GCF_000956235.1 Wasmannia auropunctata
GGGAAAAAATGAAAAAATTACAGATCTCGTTAATCATTTTAATGTCAACACGCGGCTAATGCTGTCAATTTACGAAAACGTTTACTTTGTGGAAAAGCTACGCTGGTTATTTGCTCGAAATAAAGGCAGAGCCAGATGTATAATAAAGAAATAAATGTATGTGAATCGTTACACGGAAAGAACGATTTTGTTGAAAGGTCTAAAAATTTTGCTAAAAACAGATCTGAAAATAATTTTTTGTTAAATCATCAAAATAATTTGTTGGAATGTTAAAAACTGAGTCGACAAGGCACACAGGGGATA
>NW_012084761.1:0-425 GCF_000956235.1 Wasmannia auropunctata
CGCTTCCAAAAATTCGTGAACGCGATCCCGCGAGCTACCGTCGATTTCTGGAACTAGCTTTCGCGCCTCGATCAGGCTCATAAAACTATGAGTTCGTCCCGGTTGGTTACGGATATCGTCCTGCGATCTCGAAATATTCAGCGCGGAGCTATTGTGATCTCGCACCGAATCGTTACGAGTGTCATCTAGAGGCCTTGATGTATCTAATGCGAAGCTATGGTCATATGTTTCGCGGCGTCGATCGCGGTGCCCTTCGCGTTGTTTCATCATGAGCTCATTCATTTGAGTTCTCATTTCACGCATTTCTCGCATCATTACTGCCATTGGGTCGGGACTATTACTCCGATGCCCATGTGAATTGGACAATGTCGTCGCAATCGTTTGACGCGTTTATCTCGTCACTGAAAGTGACGCGGCGAGTTGTT
>NW_012084762.1:0-355 GCF_000956235.1 Wasmannia auropunctata
GTCCTTCATCAGGCTCACTATCTCCATATCTGATTCGAAATTGGATTTTTCAGTATTGTGAAAGTTTTATAACAGAGTAAGTAAAATATAAAGATTTGCTGGTAATGATGTTATAATTTTATTGATTAATTTCAGATTAAATTAGATTAGTTATAATGTATTTATTAGATTATGTATTTATTAGATTAGTTATAATGTATTTATTAGATTATGTATTTATTAGATTAGTTATAATGTATTAGTTATAATGAATTATGTATTTTTTATAATATTTATAGCTGATTGTATTCAAATTTTACATAAACGTAATAACTTCGTATAGCATAAACTGAGTCGACAAGGCACACAGGGGATA
>NW_012084763.1:0-496 GCF_000956235.1 Wasmannia auropunctata
TGTGTGTGTATGTGTGTGAGCAAGAGAGAATGTTATCGCATGTCCTTAAAATGTCATGTATATGCGCGCGTGTAAGTCAGCTGATCGTCGCGAGGACCCCGTGTACCGCTTGCGACCGACAGTAAGTTGCGCGCGCCTGTCTACCTTCCATACGCGGCCCATAATTCGCTAACTATTTCTTGTTATAATTTGAAAACTAAGCTTCGGATAAAATTTTGGTAAAGGAAAAATCTTCTCAGAATTGAGTCAGGAATATGACATTTTAAAGACAAAAGTTTATTTTGGGACACCCTGTATATATATGTAGGTATATATATATAGGGGAATGTCATCAGGGTTGGGACACTTTTTGACTTTGTTCTATAAGTTTTGTTTGAATTAGAAATTTCTCGATTTTGTCGTCTTATTTCAAAGTTAGGATGATTATAAGAAAGTTTCACGTTGAACGAATCAACGCGCACCATTGAAAAAAAAGTTATAGACAAATTAAAAAAAA
>NW_012084764.1:0-337 GCF_000956235.1 Wasmannia auropunctata
AATCGCGTAGCATTGAGCGAATTTAAAGGAGAGGAAGAGAGTTCAAAATCTGCAGAAACATACGTATGTACACTCGTTCACAGAAAGATTGCAACATTTTTTTTTTAATTGTTTTCGGAACACAGTCTGTTTACCGTGTGATTGGTTCCTACCAATAGATCTAATCAATTATGTTCAATCGCTCCACGAGAAAACTGCATTCTAAAAACCCATAAAAATAAAAAGTGTTGCAACCTTTCTGTGACCGCGAGTGTACGTAGATTTACTTTGCGGATATTACTTTGTATTGGATATATTACATTGGAAGCTGAGAACGTAATAACTTCGTATAGCATAC
>NW_012084765.1:0-411 GCF_000956235.1 Wasmannia auropunctata
ACATCTTGCTTAAGCAAGATTAAACAAATTTTTTCTTAAACTAAGCAGACAGTTCGCCATATTTGACTCTGAGATTGAGTTGGTTTACCTCATTTCGAGTTGTTTCATCTTATCATTTTTTACTGTGTATATAAAAAAACTGTGTTAATAAAAAAAAAAGAAAAAATCTGAAAAATATTCAGAATTTTTCAAATTATTGTCTTCCTAAATAGCACCAATGATCCTTTTGATTTCAAAAAGAATTCACTTTCTTGAGTTCTTTTCAAATTCGCGTAATCTGTTCAAAATGAAGTAAAAAAGAATTCCTTTTTGATAGACAAAAAAGTATTCCATAAGTATATTTTTTGACTTCTTTTTGACTTTGAGTTGAAAATAAAAAATGTTTCTAGAAACAGATCGGAAGAGCACACG
>NW_012084766.1:0-310 GCF_000956235.1 Wasmannia auropunctata
AAATATAATAAAAGTGCATTAACCCAAAAAATTTGTATTTGTAAATGTTAATTTTATACCGGCATATTTTTCACACTGCCACGAACACACGAGAGTCGTGACAAGACGTTGCCAACGTCTAATATATTTATATTATTATATTATTATATTATTATTATTATTATTACGCATTAAAATTTTTATCTGTAAGGACATTGCAAAAAATTAAACATATTAAAACTTTCCCGTAAAGACATTGCAAAAGATTAAATATATTAAAAAATTTTGTCCATAAGGACAAAGTAGGGAAATGTAAACAATTAATTTTTAC
>NW_012084767.1:0-735 GCF_000956235.1 Wasmannia auropunctata
TTCAGACGTGTGCTCTTCCGATCTCGTAGCTCAAAAGGTCTTGTATTACTCGTGCAAGTAATCCGATGCGCGCTAGGTATTTTTTTTTGTACATATAAGCTGCAGAACTTTTGTACCAATAAAATGTTTACATCAGGTGATAGGTTAAGATTGCTTTACCATACGGAAAAAAAGTAACTTTTTAATATTTTTTTGTTTTTACTATAAATTTATAATTCGCGCGTTTACATTTTAACTCAATTTCAATCCTGTAAAAGCGTTTTCAAATCCGTTCAGTCGTTTCGGAGTTATTACTTAGAATGCAAATGTCGGTAATTTCCGACCTTTCAGCATCCTCTTAAGAGGATCCTAAACCCTAGATCAAACTTCAAAAATCCGCTGTTTTATCGACAATTTGTAAGTATGTATGCGTGCGATATTAATGCAATATGTAGTAGTGTGTAGTGATGTGTTTATGTCATGTTTATTACCACATCAATATATCTCACGCATATACACGAATTTGTAGGATACAAATGTATTTTTATTTAGGCTTCTAAATTTGATTTTAACGACTCACCTATATTCATTTATTTATTGTACATCTGGCTCTGCCTTCATTTCGAGCATATAACCTGCCTAACTTTTTCACGAAGTAAACGTGTTGGTAAATTGATAGTATTAGTCGCCATGTTGAGGTTAAAATGGATAACGAAATCTGTAATTTCTTAATTTTTTCCTGTTTTTGGTTACAAA
>NW_012084768.1:0-497 GCF_000956235.1 Wasmannia auropunctata
TCGAATACCCGACGCGTGGAACACGTCGTTTCTTGAGCACGAGATATTGTAAGCGAAAGTCGCGGAAAACGTAACACGACAGAACGAAGTGCTGTTAATAAAGTGACTGACGAAACAAAGTGACCAAGAGTCTGTTAAATCACCCACGCTCTCCTCTTCCAAACCCGCTCAGCGCTCCGTGCGGAGCGCGTACCGGCATTTCATCTCGCCAGCGAGTTTATCTACTGCTCGCTGCCGGAACACATCTCTTTCTCAGAACTCTCATCTCCCTCCCGACTTTTTCGTCTTTTTTATGGCTTTCACCTCTCTTTCAAAACTCTCGTCTTTCTAACAATTTTCTTGTTTTTTTCTCGGTATCTTCTCTTCTATCACGGCTCTCTTGTCTCTGTCACGAGTTTTTCGACTCTCCCACGGCTTTCTTATCTCTGTCACAATTTTCTTGCTCTCTCACGGTTTTGTCGTCCCTCTCAGATCGGAAGAGCACACGTCTGAACTCC
>NW_012084769.1:0-393 GCF_000956235.1 Wasmannia auropunctata
TAAACGCCTCTATGCGCACACCATATCCGTACTCGCTTACGCTGCGCGCACCCAGCAATTCTTCACGTAGCACATTCCGCTCGCATTTTTTGCATTTAACAAGGGATAACAATGAAAGAAAACATATTTGACCACAAATGATGATCATGAAAATAATGTTGTATGCAAAAAGATTGCTTACACCATGATTCACCAAACTGATTAATTTGAACCATAAATATCAGGAGACACGGTAGTGGCTTGGTGTCAAGTGTTAAAAAAATATAAAAATAAATAAAATATAATATAAAAATAAATAAAATATAATATAAAAATGTTATGTCATATATGTCAAGCCATGCCGGGTCTCTTAACGCGAGCCGTCGCAGATCGGAAGAGCACACGTCTGAACTC
>NW_012084770.1:0-1488 GCF_000956235.1 Wasmannia auropunctata
CCTGACCTTGACGACGCTACTCAAGGTCAAACCAATGTTATCATCTTATGTTCCTCTCGAAACCCTAAAACTTTTGTCTGAAACATTGTTCTCTTAAACCTCACGATTTCCAAATATTTGACTGTCAAATATAAAATGGGACACTGTATAGTGTATATATATATAATATATATATGTTAAAAATATGTATGATGTATATTAAAATGGAAATAAATAATCTGTTTGTTGCATATATTTATTTATATATTTCTTTATTACAATTGTTGTGATGCGTGTAAGATTTCTTTCAAGAATTAATAGAATTGAATTCAAAATTAAGAACTGACATCATCCTTTTGCCGTGACCGTTTAAACGACAACCTCTATCAGAGTCTGGTACTCGTATTACATGTGTGAGTTGGTGACGCCAGTGGAAAGTAAGTTGCTCGCCTCGTGGCAATTAAATTGTAGACAGAGACGTAGTCTTACTTCATGCACGAGCAGTGTAGCACGTTCTCGTGCGTAACTCTCTATAATAAAATTCAGTTCGAAGGTCATTTTTTTTTAAACAAACAACGAGTACAATTTTAGCATTTGTGCTTATGACAATTATGATGTTAAAACATCAATTTTTCATTGTTTTGATACTCTCACTCTTACTGTATATAGGTAAGTTAGTCCTTTACGTCTTTGAGTATTTTATACCTATTTCGAGAAATAACGAATAAAGAAAAAGTGAAGTGTTCGTTGTGAATCAATTTATATGCATAAAATAGAATTTTTAAAATGTATAAATTCAATAAAATTATTATATATTATGTATAAAATTATTACATACTTGGTGATTTTAAAAGAATTTTAAATGATATATATCTATATTACAACTAAACAAAACTGTAGCAGTTCCGAGTTTTTATGTTTCAAGGAAAATTTATATGATGTGTCTTATTCTACAAACAACTTTTATAATAGATGCACGATAATAAAAAATACAATTGTTTTGAAAAATATATACGTAAAAGTTAATAAAGAATATTTAGAGAGGAAATTAATCGTTAAATATATTTAAAACATTACTATATTATAGCATTGATTAGATTACATTGTCTCAAATGCATGACCATTATGACCTGGTAAATGGATCATGATAAATAACGTTGGAAATATATATACTGACCCAATTTTATTTTTATGTAGATAATCTCCTTATTTTTCTATTTTTCATATTTTTCTTATAACGTTAATTTTCATTTTTATTTTTAAAAGCATTTGCGATAAGTCAATATTCGAAATGTCGTATATGTATATTATAATACACTTCTAAACAAAATTAAAGCATCACTATACCCTCCATAAATAGGCAAAATTCAAGAGAGTATAACTTCGTCAAAAATGATCGTATCGAGATGTTCAAAAAAGCATTTTACAGCTTGTAATATCTACTTTTCAAATCGACACTTTAGAAAACGATCCTACTGATCTTTTATGGATTTACACGGATAGAAAAGG
>NW_012084771.1:0-333 GCF_000956235.1 Wasmannia auropunctata
GATTCGAGGAAGAAAGTCCGTGTTTCGAAGTAATAACACCACCCCTCCCCATGGAAGAGTGAAGGAGAAGATTGTTTTATCATTTTCTTATTTTTTTTTAATCTAATGTAAAGCTTATGCATATTGTCCGATCATATAATGAAAGTTATTTTACATTTATAAGCATATTGGATTTTCTTTTATATTTTTTAGACAGCATTATACAGTTTGTATAGTACGGACGGATGGAAGAATGAAAGTACAAAATAAATAAAATAAAAGATAAAATGACGAATAACGTTCCATCAAACCTTTACCTGAAATAGAAAACAATAATAATACATGTAATGGAAA
>NW_012084772.1:0-438 GCF_000956235.1 Wasmannia auropunctata
ACGTGTGCTCTTCCGATCTTGTCTTAGAGACACTGCAATTCAATATTAATTCAACATTAATTCAACGTATAAGCAATGTAATAATTCAATCCGCACAGAATAATATTTGTAAGATATCTATTCGATTTTTATGAAACCAAAATAAAAACCATTATAAACGTAAAAAAAATAATTACGTTTACAGTGTTTCCAAGGAATCAATTCCTTCTAAATTAATATTCAGATCCAGCGGTCACCAATTCAAGCCACGACCGCCGTCAACGTTGCTTAACTTCTGTGATCGGGAATTGCAGACACTTCGTGATGATCCATGATTACTTGATGTTAATATTATGGATATATTCGTGATAGATCAAATTAATATAATTATCAAAAAACATTTTTTTAAATATATTTTTTATAAATGTTAACATACAATAACATGTTCGATAATCAAAA
>NW_012084773.1:0-476 GCF_000956235.1 Wasmannia auropunctata
TCTTGGAGGTGAAAGGTTCTGGCGACCGTGAAACGGGGACATAGGCGGACGGGCAATCGAAAACCCGTTCGATCCCGCCGATAGGGCATAAATCGGCAGTGAGGACCCGGTCCATCCATCCGGTACTGGCCAAAGGCGAACGAGGCAAGCTGCCGGGACAACCGCAACGCGACGGTGAAGAGAAATTAGGTCACAATGTCCATAATTCTTTTATTTGGAGTAACGAAAATCCTCAATACGTTATTCGAAGTTATCAACATCGTTTCAATCAAAGTTATCAACAAGTTATCGTTTTAGTAAAAATCTGTGGGCTGGTGTATTGAACGATTCACTAGTAAGTTAATTTGTTATAAATTAAATACACGATTTAGGCTCAATAAATTAAATTAAAACAATGGACAATCAAGGGCAAATGAGCCAAAGGCAAGTTATTGGTAGCCAAAAAGCAATTATATTTAAATAGGATCCAGACGTTT
>NW_012084774.1:0-367 GCF_000956235.1 Wasmannia auropunctata
ACAGTTTGTTACTTAATGTAACAAACAATCCCGCAGAATCGTTTAATTCGATAATCTGCAAAGAAATCGGTGGAAAGCGCATTAACTTTGGTGCACGAGGTTCTTACAACGTAAGAATTGCGGGAGCTGTATTACACAAGAAGCTCTCACTAAATTACATGAAAACGTATGTGAGACTGTTCCTTCTACTATAAAGAAACTGGAAGAACGACGGCAAATAAAAGTTGTTCAAACCAGAGAATATAGAATAGTAAATGGAAGAAAAAAGAATAAACAGAGTGGAACTGATGGTTATTATGGACCAAAATCGCATCAAGCAGATATTCCACTTCACAGATTTGAAGAATTAAAACGACACCATTTACAA
>NW_012084775.1:0-359 GCF_000956235.1 Wasmannia auropunctata
ATACGGGCTAGATTTTCATAAAAACTGAAACCTACATTTGTCATTATTTGCCCCACCCTATGGGTAAATAGTGACACCCTATGGGACAATTACAAAATACATAATTCATAACTCCTAATCGATCTTTTTTTTTGACATTTTGATTAGATAAGGTAATTTATATTAATTTCTATACTCTGCTATATGTAAATTTGTATTTATTGATAAATAATAGTAGTAACATTATTTGCTAGTATTTCGTATTAAAAATCACATTTATTCTGGATCTTGCCTTGTAAGTTATTCCAAATGAATTAGAAAAATTATATTTAAATATTAAAAAAACTTTTTGACTTAGATCGGAAGAGCACACGTCTGAA
>NW_012084776.1:0-582 GCF_000956235.1 Wasmannia auropunctata
AGTGACTGGAGTTCAGACGTGTGCTCTTCCGATCTTACGATTTTTTTTCACTGAGTTATTCAACATTGAAGTAAAAAGGGTCATTTTTGCTTCAATGTTAAATAATTTGGTGAAAAAAAATCGTACGACGCTCAACAAAAAAGCAAATTAAAGAGAAAGATTCTTTCGAAAGCTGTCAATCATATTTATGTGCGATTTTTATTCCACGCCATGAAACTTGTCAAAGTTTGTAAAAAATTTTGAGATTCGTCAGGTCTCCTTTTCTATCCCTGTAATTCCATGAAAGATCAGTAGGATCGTTTTCTGAAGTATCGATTTGGAAAGTAGAGACTTCAAGTTGTAAAATGCTTTTTTGAACATCTCGATATGATCATTTTTTACGAAGTTGCTCTATCTTGAAATTTGCCTATTTTTAGAGGCTAGAACAGGTGATCCTTTAATTTTTTGGACCAGTGTAGGTATCCTACCAAAACTCTTTTTTAAAAAAAGAACAAGATTACGCCAAGTATATAAAAAAGTATCGTACGTTACATCTTTCCTAAACCAAAAATATTATTTTAACAAATAAAAATTGTCCAAAAA
>NW_012084777.1:0-447 GCF_000956235.1 Wasmannia auropunctata
TGGAGTTCAGACGTGTGCTCTTCCGATCGTTGCTAACTCATTATGTTACTAAGTATCTAAATAAAGCAGGAAAATGTGAATTATCTGACCCTGTTCTTGAGACTAAAAATAATAAAAACAAATCATTGGCGAGCTGTCTTTGGATGATTGGTTTGCGATTCATGAATAATAGGGAATGTGGAGCTCTTGAAGCTGCCGATACATTACTAGGTATTCCTTTATGTGGTACTGATCGAAATACGACTATTCGTTGGTTGGATGTTAATCAGATACGACATAGAAAAGTCAAAAGTTATCAAGAAATTCAAACTCTTCCTGAAGATTCTACAGATATATTTTGTCCATCTGTTATAGATAATCATTATCCAAATAGACCGAAAGAATTTGAATCGATGTCTTTATATGAATTTGCACAATGGTATGATGTTACGAAAGTAAAACCAAAAA
>NW_012084778.1:0-306 GCF_000956235.1 Wasmannia auropunctata
TTGTAAAAGCAAATTAATTCTATGCAAGAAGTTGATGGATTTTTTTAAATTTATTCTATTGTATGTAATTATTCTTTATATATTTACACGAAAATCAAATATTCTTTTTTAAATTTACTAGGAACATTATTATCTACAATAAGTATGTACAATTTCTATACAATGAAACTATTATACAGGGTTGGGCAGAAAAACCTGACACATTTTAATAACCACTTGCGCGGCCGCTATTAATCGGAAGAGGTTGAAATTCCGGGAGAATAAACTAGACACTTGAAGGTTTTTTTTGTTTATTTACCAAAAATT
>NW_012084779.1:0-409 GCF_000956235.1 Wasmannia auropunctata
AAGAGGCGAAAGGGTTTGCAGGAGAGGATAGGAGGAGAAAGTAGAATAGAGGGAGAAACGGGATAATTGGAGGGAATTTGGTGCGTGGAGCAGGAGAGACGTTGTGAAGGGTTTTGTGTAGAGAGGCTTGGAGGTAAAGTGTGAGGTTAGGTGGGAAGAGTGCGGTAGACGGGCGATAAGCGTGAGCGGAGGGGGTGAAGGGTGGAGAGGGAGGAGTGAGCGGCGGGAGGAGAGCGACGTGGGTAGGTGGCGCGGCGAAACTAGAGGCATAGATAAAGAATATAGAGATGGATAAACGGAAGATGGAAAGGGGACCAGTAAGTAAACTGAGGGGGGGAGAGAGGAAAAGAACGCAATCGCTAACGGATTTAGATCGGTGGACGAGGACGGAGGAGGGGAGCGAGGAGAT
>NW_012084779.1:7829-8592 GCF_000956235.1 Wasmannia auropunctata
AAGTACCTGAGTCGCATGAAAACGCAATGTCCCACAGCCAATGATTTATAGTAACATTTAATTAATTAATTAATTTTTAATTTTGAACACTTACTTTAAAAATTTACTTTTAAAATTTTCAAAACATTTAAAAACATTATTTAATGTAATATTGTTGTAACAATACAATTTATTACTTGCTTACTTTGATTCCCTTATTGTATTATTTCCCTTTCCTGTCACATTGTAATTCGGAATTTTGTTTTATTTCCTAAATATGAAATAGTTATTTATACCAAATGCGAATTTAAAATTTAACACATTTTTTAAAATGTTCTTTTCTAATATTATTCGTAACAGAATTTTTTGAAAAAAGTTTTAAAAATGTTTGTCGACTGATGTTTTTAATATTACTTAATTGAATAATTTAATTAATATTGATTTTGTTTATTAATTTGTTCGTTTCTGAATTAAATTAATTAATTAATTTAATCGTTTTAAAATACATAATATGTATTTTAAGACTTCATACTTATTCTACTGATATAAATGATGTTGAATTTGCGATTGACTTTTTTACAATTAAATTGGACTCAAATTAAGAATAAGAGCAATAAATGTTAATAGAGATTTCATCGAACCTTTGCAGTATTCGTTCGGCACCGTGCCGTTTAGCGGTACCCGTCGCGCGCCGGGCGATCGTAGATTTAATGCGCCGCACCTGACGGCGCGCTCTTAATGCCTTATGGTTGGACAATTTCAACAGCTCACTATTCAAAAACCA
>NW_012084780.1:0-346 GCF_000956235.1 Wasmannia auropunctata
GTTCTAGCGAGCGTTTTCCCCCTCCCTTCCTCCCACGCATAGAACCTGTTTTCCTCTCTCGTTGGGCCCCGTTCTAGCGAGCGTTCTCTCTCTCTCCCTCCCACCGTTTTCTCCCGCGTACCCCGCTCAGGTACGCGCTTTTTCTCTCCCTATATCCCCTTAAAATTAGAAGGAGAGAGTAAGAAGAAAGAATTCATGTGAATAATTTTAAAACATGAGTATTTTATTTTGTAAAATGTATTATATTTAAATACAAAAATAATTTTTATTCATGCAACGCATGATATACAATATCGTCTAATGCATACACCAGCAGTTCGCAGTCAGATCGGAAGAGCACACGTCT
>NW_012084781.1:0-469 GCF_000956235.1 Wasmannia auropunctata
TTGCGAATTTTGCAAAATGGTAGAGGACTTTTCTGTTCAGTTTAATCTGCTCTACCAGCCTACGAGATATTGGGCGGTTATTACCGGACACCCTGTATATAATTTTTATAAAGCATAGAAATATTTCTAAAAATACAACGTCTCACTTCGAGGATATGTATATGATTTTTTTATAGCAAAGAAATATTTCTAAAAATACAATTTCTTCTTTCGAAGACTCGAGCACACGTATATAATATTTTTAAAGCAAACAAATATTTCAAAAAATGCAATCTCTCACTTCGAACACTCGAGGATATGCATATAATTATAAAAGTAATAAAAATGATTAAAAATATTATTTCTTACTTCGAAGACCCGAGGACATGTATATAATTTTTATAAAGCATAGAAATGTTTCTAAAAATGCAATTTCTCACTTCGAATAGTCGAAGATCGGAAGAGCACACGTCTGAACTCCAGTCACTTA
>NW_012084782.1:0-593 GCF_000956235.1 Wasmannia auropunctata
TTCGAAACCAAACTCGAATTTATGGCGAATATAAGGATTAATACAACATTTCAATGCACGCATATTATTTCAGGACACAAAATCTCAATCGAAATGGATTACTTTTTTTTTTTAATCGGTTTTAACCGCATTTTTTCAACTAACGGTCACCTATCCAAGCCATGACTGCCGTCAACGTTGCTTGACTTTTGTGATTGAGAACTGCAGACACTTCGGAATGATCCATGATTACTCGATGTTAATAAATACATATCCGTGATAGATCAGATCAATAAAGTTATTAAAAAGATGAAAATATTTTTTTTATAAATGTTAACATACAATAACATGATAGATAGTCGGGACTTGGTTAGGGAGCGCGAGAGTGAGTGGGTGCGTGAGTGTGCGTAGCGTTATTTATAAGAAGATTATTAGTCTTAAGAGGCGAAAGGGTTTGCAGGAGAGGATAGGAGGAGAAAGTAGAATAGAAGGAGAAACGGGATAATTGGAGGGAATTTGGTGCGTGGAGCAGGAGAGGCGTTGTGAGGGGTTTTGTGTAGAGAGGCTTGGAGGTAAAGTGTGAGGTTAGGTGAGAAGAGTGCGGTAGACGGGTG
>NW_012084783.1:0-450 GCF_000956235.1 Wasmannia auropunctata
TTTATGCCAAAATTTTTCGCACAAGAATGATCTTACTAATATTTATTTTTGTATTATCAGGTTAATAATATTTATGTAAAAGAGATCTACTGTAACATGCCATATCACAGTTCTTACCTCACATCCATGAAATCTCAGCTCTTGTCCATTTGAACAAAATAATACCACGTCCGAAAAAACGAAGTCCAAAGTGGATCAGCACTTCCATATCTCATGCCGAATGGCACACTTCAGCATCAAAATTATCATCGGCGGAATATCATACACATAGTATACTAAACACTGTTCTCTTTGAACAAGCAAGATATTTAATTCCATGTAACACTGTGACCATCGAAATCACATCAGACGGCGTTCTACAGCAAGTTTTGGAAGAATCTTTGCATCCAGAGGTTACGAACATTTTATTGACTCAACACACGGAACAAAACGATAATTTAATTTTTCAAG
>NW_012084784.1:0-305 GCF_000956235.1 Wasmannia auropunctata
GACGTGTGCTCTTCCGATCTTCTTGATAAACATCCTCCACATTCCATAAGGCAGGATAATGTGATTGCCTTGGTTATCACCAATAAGTATTTCCACAAAAGATATAGATCTCACGCTGATTCCAAGATCCAAGTATTTAAAATTAGTCGTTGTTAGAGCGAATCTTCTTCCCAATATACGAGGCCTTTTCGAAATATAAGACGCAATTCTGTAAACGAATTAAATCAAGCATGGAAAAATATAAATTAAGCGTGGAAAATAATTTAATGAAACTTACGGTCTCTCGATCGCCTCATCCTTCAGCG
>NW_012084785.1:0-471 GCF_000956235.1 Wasmannia auropunctata
TACTGTGGCAAAAAAATAACGCCGCGAGGGACATTGAAAATATTCGGGTCCGGAGGGTACTGCGGCGGAAGCAACACGCCGCGAGGGACTTTGAACTTATTCGGGTCCGGAAGTAACTGCGGCGAAAGCAACTCGCCGCGAAAGACTTTGAAAATATTTAGGTCCGGAGGTAACTGCGGCGAAAGCAACACACCGCGAGGGACTTTGAAAATATTCGGATCCGGAGGTAACTGTGGCGAAAGCATAACGCCGCGAGGGACTTTGAAAATATTCGGGTCCGGAGGTAACTGGCGAAAGCATAACTCCGCGAGAGACTTTGAAAATATGCGGGTCCGGAGGTTACTGCGGCGAAAACAACACGCCGCGAAAGACTTTGAAAATATTCGGGTCCGGAGGTAACTGTGGCAAAAGCACAACGCCGCGAGGGACTTTGAAAATATTCGGGTCGGAGGTAACTGCGGCGAAAGCAAC
>NW_012084786.1:0-548 GCF_000956235.1 Wasmannia auropunctata
TGTGCTCTTCCGATCTAACATTTAATATATTAAACTGTAATATACTTTAAAATTTACCCAATTCATTCAAAGCTACACGTAAGTGAGATTTCATTATAAGTTTATGAGGAGTAAATTAAAATATTTACCTTGTGATAATTTGTCAGTTTTGCATGTAAATTGTATTTTGCATAAATTTGTAGTAAAAACGAAAAAATATTTAAAAAATTAATTATTATAATCTGTCATCTGACGTAAACTTTTCATTGATACAAAAGTTTTGTAGTTCATATGTACAAAAAAAGTACCTAGCGCGCATCGGATTATTTGCACGAATAATGCAAGACCTTTTGAGGTACGATTGGAAGCGTAGAAAAAAAATTATATATTAGAATGCAATTTGTGGTAATTCGTACGCTCGCCTGAGGTAAAGACAGCAAAAATTACGTTTGGCAGTAGTGTCGGATTTTCCCAAGAGATGGCACTTCAATAAGTTAGATAAGGACATTCCACGTATTTGAGCGAGACAGAAGATATTGTAAGAAGTTCATTTAGAGATACCACTACAA
>NW_012084787.1:0-634 GCF_000956235.1 Wasmannia auropunctata
TGATCGCACGTTATACGGTGATCAGAAATTACTAGAAGGCGAACCAGATTTTTCTTTATGTCCGAACGGTGTTCATTAATTCTCGTTCGTAATTGTCTCTTAGTTTGGCCAGTGTAAGAAGCATCACAGTCCAAACAAGAAATTTTATATACCACGTCTTGGTGGCACATAGGATCTAATAAATCTTTTCCCCTTTTTATGTATTTATTAAGCGTATTTGGAATGGAAAAGGAACATAGATATTTTGATTGCCAAGAGAAAAATAATTATCAGTTTTGGTTGAGAGAGAAGTTCAGAATTGATAAAAAAATTGAGTGGTTGATTTTAAAACAACAAAGAAGGATTGTGTTTGAAGTTACTCCAATCTCATATTATTGTTCCTTACCAAAGAAAGAACTCAATAACGCGATTAATATAAGTTTAACATCTGGCAACAATACTGGTTCTAGCAGTCAAGATGGTCAATTTACTCACATCTCTCCAAAGGAATTTCCATATGATAGCTCTATTGATAAACTAAATAGCAAATGGTTTATTAATCTTAGTAGCACTCATATTCCTAAGGAGGTACAATTGTTATTGCAATTAGGCGAAAAATTTGGTATACCATTATTACAACAGGATAGAGAGAAAA
>NW_012084788.1:0-422 GCF_000956235.1 Wasmannia auropunctata
TATCTCTGATCTGTGTTTTTTTTGTACCACTACATCAATGCATCGACATATGGATTGCGATAAATCCCATCGATGTATAGAATGGACTGCGCATGTCATTAAGTAAACATGGCGTTTGGCCTAAAACAACGAGATTACACAAGCGCCATGCGTATCTAATGCGATGCGTGTGGTCCACTATATGTCGACCCCCCATGGGATTAAAATTCGAACTGTGATTGGTAGCGCCATGTACATCGATAGAGCTGCGCTTCGATCGCAATCAATACGGATCGCTCGTATATCTTCTTTCGATCATTGTTCATGGTTTCGTTAATGGAGAGTACGAAGATGAAGAAGCACGAAGCAAATAAAAATATGCAGGAGGATATGGAGGTAGGTATTTACTATGCATATAATTTTTACATCTTTATTAATTATTG
>NW_012084789.1:0-726 GCF_000956235.1 Wasmannia auropunctata
GTAACCTTATCGGCCCTAGTTGACGTGAACTGAGGTCGGTAAATGTTCAAGCAACTACTGTTGGTAACTTATCGATGGTAAGTCATCGATGGTAATTTCATTGGTGGTAATTTCATTGATGGTAATTTATCGATTCTAATTTATATAACTAAGGTCGATAAATTTACTCGCGAATTTTAATAAGTGAATAACCGTTGGTATTCGTATCTTTAAGTTTAACAAATAATAGTTTTGAATTTAATTTCAAATAATAAGTAGTTTATTCCACGGTATTACTTGTGAATACGTATATATATATATATGTGAGTATATAGAATATATGTAGGATAATATATAAAAGAATAATAATAAAAGATTACATATTTTTGTGTTTTGTCGGATCAAATCGAATCGGTTGGATAATAGAATAAAATTTTTAGACGGGACGTCACAGATACGACGTTTCCGAGCTTCAAACGGCGAGAATCGACGTTTGAGCGGTGGGAACGCCGCGGGCGCTCGGATCCGGTCGGTTCCGTCGCTTCGCACGTCGAGATTCGACGTTTGAATGGTAGGTAAACGCCGCGAACGCAAGGATACGACGTTTCCGAGCTTCAAACGGCGAGAATCGACGTTTGAGCGGTGGGAACGTCGCGGGCGCTCGGATCCGGCGGTTCCGCGCTTCGCACGTCGAGATTCGACGTTTGAATGGTGGAAACGCCGCGAACGCAAGAATACGACGTTTCC
>NW_012084790.1:0-353 GCF_000956235.1 Wasmannia auropunctata
AAGTATATATATGCATTTTTATATGTTTTGCCACAAAGGCTGTACATATCGAGCTGGTGGCTGATTTGTCATCGGAGGCATTCTTAGGTGCGCTTAAGAGATTCATAGCAAGAAGAGGCAAGGTCTCTTGTTTATACTCGGACAATGGCACGAATTTTGTGGGAGCATCTCGGGAACTTAATGAATTGCATAAAATGTTCACTGAAGAACAAGTTCAGCGCAAGCTAAAGGATTTTTTTATAGAGAGTCAAATTCAGTGGCAGAACATACCTCCCAATGCGCCTCATTTTGGCGGTCTTTGGGAGGCAGCGATAAAATCTGCCAAGTATCACATAAAAAGAATTATCGGCAAC
>NW_012084791.1:0-328 GCF_000956235.1 Wasmannia auropunctata
TTCAGTTAAGCGTACGATTTTTTCAATCGGATTATTATTTTTTGAAAAACATTAAAAAAGTAACAATTTTTTTCGTAAAATAGCAAACTCATTTTTTAAAACAATGGCATTTTGTTAAAAATTATTTTTTCTAAAAATCCGTACGCTTAACTGAAACTACACTTATATACTTTAAAATAAAAAAAGAATTTTTGTTCAGAGATCCCGTTCAGACGCAGCACTGCTGCCCGTGTACCCATGTTTTTCCAATGGAGGTTTACGGCATCGAACATGGAGGCCACAAATATTAATATTAACTTATGATTTTTTTTATATAATCTTAAATATA
>NW_012084792.1:0-1465 GCF_000956235.1 Wasmannia auropunctata
TAATTTTTCAAGGAATTGGGAAACTTTATAACTGCGGCTTACAACCGCAAGTTGCCAATTTATATCCGTCAGTAACATTACCAGTTAGTCGAGGAACTCCTATGATCTCCCCATCGATCAGGTACAAGATATTATTGTAATCATAAAATAGATTACAAAGAAATTACGTATATATATGGGAGACCGGGGGTGGTTGATACAGTTTTTTTAAATGAATTTTTTACATGTAACTAATAAATGAAATAAATACCGCAAAGATATTTCTCAATAGTCACATGCTTCAACAACAAAATAATTATTTTTATATTAATTTAATAATATAACTAATTTAGTTGTATTATATTGGAAAATATAAAGTGATGCAACTTGTAACAATCGGCCCCATATGCGGGGTCAATTGTTACAATTATTGGAATCAGTCATTACACATCCAGATTTCAAAATATAACACATTTAATTGAAGGAAATAGAAACAATTGTGCAAAACATAACTTTATTTATAATTTTCAAATAAAATGTATACATTAATGTAACGTTAATGATATAAACATAAACATTTATCAGTCTTTCTCTTACATAAATAACAGTAAAAAGAATATAAATATAAGATTGTACTAAGGAAAGACTGTAGAAATCTTAACATTATTTTAAATTTGTTTTAGTTAAAAAAAAAATTACTGTAACAACATACCCCGTCACAACCAGCCCCAACTTATCATATTTACACATTTTAATTGTTGCTTAAGCAAAAAATATATTTTAAGACGTTAACATAACTATAAGTTATTACTTATAAAGTAAAGATTCTAAAAAAATATAAATATAGTTGAAATTATGATATAATAAGCAGATTTATAAATATAACATTTAATATATCACTGATTTATTATTTATTTTGGCTATTAAAAACTAAAATTATATTTTATTTCTGAAAATATGCTATTCAGTCCAAAATATCTTATTGCAACATGACTGCAATATTTTTGCAGAAACACTATATTATTTATATAATATTACCATTTGTCATTATCATTTTGCAGCAATTTTGAATTTATCAATGTGCCTCATGTATCAACCAGCCCCGGTCTCCCCTATCTAAATTTATATATATATTATATATATATATATACATATATGTATACATATATATACATATATAGATTATATACATAAAATATTCATAACTCTTTATTTAAGAATGTACAATACGTACAATAGCAGCAAAAAGTTCCAGGAATTTGATTTTGACGAATATGCTCTTCTCATATAGTTTGAGTAATAAGGATTATGCAGAATCTAATCATTATTATTTAGAACTAGAGCGTAGAAATGCTTCTGTTGCTTTTTTTCTGAGAATTTTCGAATTTTTGAGAATCTTTTGACAGTGACCCCAAATCAGCCAAATCCATCTTAAAAATCCAAATTAAAATCCTTATAACTTTGGATTGCTTCTGTCTCTTATACA
>NW_012084793.1:0-302 GCF_000956235.1 Wasmannia auropunctata
AACTGAGAAATCGGACTAAACTATTATATTTATTTAAAGTATATTATTTAATAATCGGATAAAAATATCAATGATTCATCTCTTTGATAATTGTTATTTAGCATTAATAAATTCAACGAAATAAGTTCTAAATCTCATACTATCCATTTGTTTATAACGCAATATTTAGCAAGTTAACAATGATATGTGAGATTTGTCTATGCAGTAATTGTTAATTAGGATTTAGAATCGGTCTAAACTATTGCAATTGTTTAAAATCCATTATTTAACAATAGATCGGAAGAGCACACGTCTGAACTCCA
>NW_012084794.1:0-580 GCF_000956235.1 Wasmannia auropunctata
GCTATCTGGTTACGTCCTTTCGTATCCCTCTCCTTCTCTCGAATCCAGCCTCGTTTCTAAACAGGACTCTCTTTGATTTTTCCTTTCTTTAAAGATAAATAATTTCCCGGGGATTGGACGTAACAGTAGAAAAGTATTCCGATCCGTGAGAGGCGGCGTCAAGTATCACTGCAACTCCATCTATCTCGGAGAATTTTCATGCTAGACGAGAACTAAGGTCATTTTTTAATCCGGCGTAAAAAAATCCATAAGAAACGATATGTTTCACTTCGTTAAATATATATTTTATTTCTTGGTATGGACACTTGAAGAGTTTCGTGTACTTTCATGGGAAGCCATTACGAGAAACCATCACTTTAACTCCTTCATATCAACGGAACCATGCCTATGCTCATCTTAAAATTTCTGTAGGATTAATGTTACATCATATAGTACTATTTGGCATTAAAACTTTGAAATGCCCTGGTAAAAAAATTTTTCTGAATTTCTCTGAAAATTTCCCTGAAAAAGTCTGAAAATTTTCCTGAAAAAGTCTAGAATTTCAGACACGTTTCAGAGTTTTTCAGAGAATTTTTCAGTA
>NW_012084795.1:0-567 GCF_000956235.1 Wasmannia auropunctata
CTGGAGTTCAGACGTGTGCTCTTCCGATCTGTAAAATGCTTTTTTGAACATCTCGATATGATCATTTTTGACGAAGTTGCTCTATCTTGAAGTTTGCCTATTTTTAGAGGCTAGAACAGGTGATCCTTTAATTTTTTGGACCAGTGTATATACACTCGACAGCAAAATTAAAGCATCACCCATTTTGATCACTAAAAATAGGCAAATTTCAAGAGAGTGTAACTTCATCAAAAATGATCGTACCGGAATGATCAAAAAAGCATTTTAAAGCTTAAAGTCTCTAATTTCGACACCCATAATTTATTAAATTATTTACTGATTCTTTACAAAGCTGCACGGATGTAAATGGAGATGCATCAAATCTAAAAATTTTTTACCAAGTTTGCGAAGTTCCAAAAACTAAACTAAAATCGCACGCAAATAAGGTTTACATCGTTCGAAAGTGTAAATCTTTAGCTTTAATTTCAGCACCCGATCAGTAATGCGCGATTTTTTTCACCGAGTTATTCAACATTGAAGCAAAAATGACCATTTTTGCTTCAATGTTGAATAACTCGGTGAAAAAAA
>NW_012084796.1:0-467 GCF_000956235.1 Wasmannia auropunctata
ATTCAATCTGTAAGTAACAAGTAAATATAGTGTTTGTATTAAACAAGATACTGTGCATCAATTCTACAACCACCAAAACCGAGTCCTTCCCACGTTACACCCCACCCACGGTGTAACACATCTAACGTGAATTTAAACACGAGTAGAAGTATAGAATGATGAAATAAACATTTGAAAAATTATTTCGCGTTGGCAGATACATGTTGGGTATGAGAACGTGACACCGCGACGTTCCCACCACTCAAACGTCGATTCTCGCCGTTTGAAGCTCGGAAACGTCGTATCCTTGCGTTCGCGGCGTTTCTACCATTCAAACGTCGAATCTCGACGGGCGAAGCGCAGAACCGCCGTATCCGAGCGCCCGCGACGTCCCCACCGCTCAAACGTCGATTCTCGCCGTTTGAAGCTCGGAAACGTCGTATCCTTGCGTTCGCGGCGTTTCTACCATTCAAACGTCGAATCTCGAC
>NW_012084797.1:0-548 GCF_000956235.1 Wasmannia auropunctata
ATCGAAATGTTAAAAGTCATTGCGATCAGCTCACTAAGAATGTTCATCAATACTTATTTGTTCGACATCAATTTAAAATGGCATTTTTAAACTCAAGCAGGAGTTGCATCTTCTCAAAAGTAAGATTCAAAAAATATGACAGTTGTGCTGCAATATGTACATGTACGTGTGAATGTTTTGCAGGCATTACATGCAAGCTTACCACAATCTTCTTGAAACAAGAATAACGGATGCAAACGCAGTGGAGATTAAAACTATTGCTGGTTTCATAAATTATAAATTATGTAGAATAATGTTTAATTTAAATCTTCCTAAAGATGCCATTTCTCAATTTAGACTTCATACAGAAAGGTAAATAATTTACTATGCAATAATTTATAAAAATTTCAAACTAACAAAATGATTTATTATTAGATTTAAATTCAAAACTGGTACAAAGGAGCTCATGTTTGAACATCACGTTTGGATGAGCAGCCAGTTCTCTACATTTGCAGAATTATTTGATGAGGCTATTCGTCAAGGATTACCTGCTGTTCAAACGCAACATC
>NW_012084798.1:0-603 GCF_000956235.1 Wasmannia auropunctata
TATCCCCTGTGTGCCTTGTCGACTCAGTTACGAAGACTTTTGCGCATTTGTTGTCGCGACATGTTGGAACGCGTAAGTACGGATTCATCGTGATCGACAAGGATAGCGCGATACACAAAGGTAGATATCGGCGAGGGTTTAATGACTTTGCTGTACTGTAGAACGATTAGTGAGTGTTTAAACGTTATCCCGACATGAGTGACCAACAACGACCAATCAAAGAATTTATAACGACGACGCCGAGAACTGTGGACAAGGCGACGAATACAGAACCAGTGGTGGTTATTGCTTTGAACAATATCAACAACGGTGATAACGACAACAACGACAACGACAACGACGATGACGACGACGACGACGACGATGACGACAATGACGACAATGGCGTCGAGGGGGACAACAATGAAATCAGCGGCGGTGACAGCAAAGCCATTTGCAACAGTAACGATGACGTCAAGCGAAAAGAGGAAACGAAAAAAAAAGCACGACATCGTGGAACGTGAAAAAACGTTGAGGGAGATCGCTAGAACACGCGAATCAATTCGAAAAAAACATAGAGGCGTTAAAAACTGGTGGGATAGAGGACGAAATCATTCTGGAGAA
>NW_012084799.1:0-309 GCF_000956235.1 Wasmannia auropunctata
CTTAATAATTTGATAGAATATAACAAGAATGAATAACGATATGCCTAAATGTTAAAGAAAATAATAATAAAAAAAAATATATAAAATAAATAAAATAAAAAAAAAAGAGAACACACATATCACTATATAAGCACATAATCATAGAATAAATATATAAATAATTCTTAATCATACTAAACTATAACCATCTAAAAAACCAACGGCACGGAGTTAACTATTAAATAAAAATAATACAAATATTGCACATGCACATGTCATGCAATACTTAACTACAAATACTAAACATTGCAAGATCGGAAGAGCACACGT
>NW_012084800.1:0-371 GCF_000956235.1 Wasmannia auropunctata
GATTTTGAGAGGTCATAAAAGTTAACTCTATGGTCGACTAAACAACCATTTTGGAACGCTATTACAAGTCGACCATAAACCGACCATGATGATTTTGGAACGACCTACAGTAACTAAGGTTAGATTTTGGAACGCACCCCAGAGAAGCGCGACCGGCTTATGGCAGTATCGCAAAAGTACTAGAAAATATTAAAAATGGCGTCGAATGGCCAATCATAAGATTGATTTATTCGACAGCCATTTATAATACCGATAAATCAATCTTATGATTGGCCATTTGCAAGTCCAATCAGGACTCGTAACACCGGTCGCGCTTCTCTGATAATCTAGGACTCTAGGTTACTCAAACATACGTAATAACTTCGTATAGC
>NW_012084801.1:0-492 GCF_000956235.1 Wasmannia auropunctata
AAATCGTCGGAATAAATGATGAAATTGTTTGGAGAGTTAAATATTGTAAAGTCGATTTTATAAAGTATTGACTGTCTAGTCAATATAAAACAGCGGCTGCGAACAATATACTAGCAGTATGGTAGAGATATTTTGTGAGTTTGGCTGTTTTTGTAAGAGTCGCACGCTGAGAGTCGACAGATTTTCCCCACATCAAGTACAAAATTTTTTTTCTCAAAAACGAGGCAAAACACGTTCTTGGGGTTTTTTTCTAAGATGTAGGAAAACTGAAAGTATATAAAAAATATTTTTTCAGATTTTTCGACTCTCTCCCCGATTGTTAAAAAAATTGTTGAAAAGTTTATTGTTAAATAAACAATAGAAAACAAAACATTTTTGGAATCTTCATTTTTTTCTCGTAAACTAGAACATTTTTCGCGTATTTTGAAAAAAAAAGCAGGTAGCTAACATTATTAGTAACAGAGCTATGAATTTTTTGAAAAATAAAGTAGT
>NW_012084802.1:0-2486 GCF_000956235.1 Wasmannia auropunctata
ATGCACAGGTAAACGTATAATACTATGGCTTTTATCTTGTAATTTCTTTTCAAGAATGCGCCAACTGGCTTCTACAGGTCCAACATAACGAGTTTCTATAAAATTACGTATCTCGTCAATGATGAATCTGATCAATAATTACATTTTCAGTTATTGGTTCAATTGTTATAGCAGCAACATCGTGTTTCTTGTAAATATACTTATACAAATATTTAACCGATTTAATACTTGAAACTATTTCAACATTTATGTGACAATTAAAAATAATTGATAAAATAGGACTATACCCAATAAACAATATGTTATCCTAATGATCTCTAATATTTATATCAATTAAGATATGGATATTCGAAAGAGATCTCCTTATGATAACATATTGTTCTCGAAATGTTCTCTAACGCGTCGAGTAATGAAAACAAAAAGATCTCATTTAAATGATATCTTTAAGAGTACCTGAAATTGAGTTTTTTTTCCACGATGTCATAAAAATAACTTATTGAAGAGTTCTTTTTTAAGTCTAAAAGACGTCTATTATAATTATTTTTTATAAAAAATGTTGAAAATTTAAGGAATTTATGTATACGTAATAATAATTTAATTTATAGCTCCAGACAAATATTTATTTTTATAAAACCATATATAAAGATGAGAAAATACAAGCCAGAAAGATTGAACAAAAATCTATGGACATTTCTTATAGCTTATCTCGAGAGCTTTCCAAAACACTATAATAAAATGTTTTTTCATGAAGATTTTCAAGTTATAAGGCTTGAAAGTTATTGCTGCAGGCATCAGCATTATCCAAGATAGCTAAAACCTTGTAAATGTTCAGGATCATGAGCTTGACAACATATGTCAAGGTTATGATCATCAGGGTTCTTTTTTTAAATAAAAATAATTTTCAAAAATGAAAATAAGAACAACAACATTTAATGGCCTTGACGTATGTTGTCAAGGTCATGATCCTAAACAACACTCAAAAGGTTTTAGCCAGTAGTCGGACACCTTAGATAATGCTAATGCCAACGATACGGTAATATATTCAAGTCTTATAATAAATATTGAAAAATTCTTCATGGAAAAACATTTTGTTGTAGTGTTTTAGAAAGCTTTCGAGATAAGCTACAAGAAATTTCCAGACAATACAAAGTCTAATCGATGCATATGATAACGTTTTTTAGTCATCTTGTACACATTTTTTATATAGTTATCGCCTGTGTGTCTAACAGACATCTAAAAGATGTCTTTAAGATGTTAATGTATCAATTTTGGACTTTGTGCTGTCTGGATTATTTTTAAATTGCTTATATGATAAAGCAACTTAAAAATAATCCAGACAGCACAAAGTCCAAAATTGATATGCATCGATTAGACTTTGGTATGCATTGATTAGACTTTGTATTGTCTGGAAATTTTTTAACGAACTTTATTTTTATTAATTTTGTTTCTGCTTGGGTATTCGGTCACCAGCGTATTGAAGCCATGTTTTGATTGTGATCTGAGCCAAATCTATTGAACAATCTTGACGGGCTTTGCTGATTGCGTCTGAAAAAATTAAACAATTAATTTTAAAACAAAATTTATTTTTTAGAAGTTTCAATACAGGATGTTTTATTTTAATCGCCCCAGGCGAATATAACTCGAAAATAAGACATAGGAATAAAAAATACTTCTAACAAAAGTTGTTTGACTTTAAGGGGGACATAAAATAGTAGCATTGGTTTGATGACCTTGGGTGGCGTTGTTAAGGTCAGGGAAAAGTCATTTAAAATTTTTTAAATGGGGTCCTACCTTTTTCATTTTATCTTCTTGTAGCTTATCTCGAGAGCTTTTCTTTCCAAAATACTACAACAAAATGTTTTTCCATGAAGAACTTTTCGAGTTATAAGACTTGAATATACCATATCGCTGGCATTAGCATTATCTATAAGGTGTCCGATTACTGGCTAAAACCTTTTGAATGTTGTTTAGGATCATGACCTTGATAACATATGTCAAGATCAAGGCCATTAAATGTTGTTCTTCTTATTTTTATTTTTGAAAATTATTTTTATTAAAAAAAAAAGAACAACCCCAATGGTTTTAACCTTGACATATGTTGTCAAGCTCATGATCTTAAACATTTACAAAGTTTTAGCCATATTTCGGACATCTTGAATAATGCTGATGCCTGCAGCGATAACTTTCAAATCTTATAACTTGAAAATCTTCATGGAAAAACATTTTATTATAGTGTTTTAGAAAGCTCTCAAGATAAATTATAAGAATATGCAATAAAAAATGAGGAATTCCATTAAAAAAATTTAAAGTGATCTTTCCCGGACCTTGACAACGCCATCCAAGATCAAATTAATGCTATCATTTCCCTTACGGAAAAAACGCTCAAAATTTGAGAGTTTACACTCAAATTCAAGTGTTAACACCCAATTTTTATGAGTTTACTCTCAAATTTAGGCGTATATATTCAAATTATGAGTGTTACACTG
>NW_012084803.1:0-353 GCF_000956235.1 Wasmannia auropunctata
AAATATAAGTCAAATGCTGAGATGAAAAACGCTGTAAATCAATATTTTTAGGTTTAGACAATCAATTTTTTTCTGACGGTTTAAAAGGATGGGAGAAACGTTGGACCAAATGTATCGAATTGCAGGAAGACTACGTCGAGAAATAAATTTTGTTTTGCTTCGAAATATGTGTTTTTCTTAAAAAGGCCGGAAACTTTTCAAATGACCCTCGTACTTCTAAATCCTGATTAATATTCATTCAATAATCAGGAGACGCGGTAGCGTCTCCCGCCAAGTATATTTTTTCGCTACATGACAATCAGGAAACGTTTTTGTACTTATTAACAGAGACGCTACAGTGTATCTTTTACCGG
>NW_012084804.1:0-502 GCF_000956235.1 Wasmannia auropunctata
TATTGACTACCAACTCGAGTACTGATTGGCTTCTGCTTTTCTGTTTTCCGCTTTTTTATTAAGGTGTGAATTCGCCCTTATGTAAATTAATATGACAACTTTATGCTGGCTGCTCATTGGTCCAGTGGTTTCATGCTATGCTTATGCTTTGCATTTTATATAAAATGGCTTTGAGATATATGCTAGTCGCACACTGCTTATATCTTGATAGTGATTGGCATTCTTGAATTATTAGTGCGTTTCTAAATCCAAATATTATAATCTCCTTTAATAAAAATAATCCTTATAATTATCGACTGGCAATGTGTTACAATTTATATATAAGAAGCAGTGTCCGGAGAAGGTTGAAGAGAGAAATGTGCTTTTTAGTAGTTTTTTTTCCCTCTAGCCTATCTAGTTTCGTCTCCTTATTTTTACTTCATGGATTGCAACTTTTAATATCTAAGGGCGAATTCATACTTTGACAGAAAAGCGGAAAAGATCGGAAGAGCACACGTCTGAA
>NW_012084805.1:0-1725 GCF_000956235.1 Wasmannia auropunctata
TCCTCGGTAAAAATAAGTTAGCATTAACATCATTTCAGTATTCATATAATACTCAATAATACAATTGTCAGTCCGTGAGCCCAATTGAAAAAATATTAAGAACAGGATTAAATATAAGAATTTCAATCTATCAGAACCTTGTGGAATACACGATTTCTGGCGAATTGAAATTCTCATATTTATTTTTAATATTTTCTCTATTATGCTTACAGCTTTACGTATAACATATGATATATTTATATTCTTGAGTAAAAATATATAATATTGACGTATATATATTATAACGATATATATTTATTGATATTTATCATTATCAAAACTATGTGGATTTAGACGTTATGTGGTATTTGTTATATTAACAGTTTGAAATCGTCCCCAAGTAACACAGTTAGTTTAAAAAACATTTAATAAACGTTGACAATAAATTTTAAATGTTTAAGACAAAAAAATAAACGTCTAAATCTTAAATCTTTAATTTATAAAAATTTGCAATGAAGTCATTACTATATTTAATAGAAACAAAATTTTCAAGTAGTTAAAGTGTTTATTTATATATCATTCATCGATGACATTTATAACGACATTAATAGACGTTTCTTGTACGTATCACTTTTCACTGAATTTATTTAAAATAGATAATGTTTAATACAAAAAATAAGTATAAAATACTATAATTAACCATTTTTTTTCTTTTATCAAGACGACAAAGTTCAAAATTGGATTATATAAGACATTTGATAGACGTCTATTAGACGTTTTTCAGACGGCTTATGACTCGAGCTCTATGTTGTTCGAATCACATTTTTTGTAAAACTTACTCATAAAACACTTGGATTTTTTAAATTATGATTTTTTTAAAGAAGCTTGAAAGTATATGTTTTTTCTGAAAAGTTATTCCTGATACTATTTCGTATATGCAAAAATTAGTAAAAACTATAATTTTATATTTATTTATGAATAAAATATATTTTAATTATGTACGTTTCATCTTTTTAACAACATCTCTTAACAGATATACCACTGATAAATACATATTAACATTCAGTGTTCATAGGTCATCACGAAGCAGTTCTTCACGACACGATCACAAAGGTAAAATAACACTTGATTATGGTGTGGATGGGTGACCGCTTAGGAATATCGTAGTAAAAATCGTAGTAAAAATTAGTTTCCAAATTCGTGTTTTTTTTTAATCATAATTTTGTCATGTATATTCTCTCTCTTTCTCTGGAATGGTAATGGTAATCAATAAAATTTATTTTAGATCTAGAATAATTGCTATCAGTTTTTAATAAACGTCTAATAATCGTCTTTTTTATTAGTTTAAAATACCGTTTTTATACGAGACATATCGACAGTTTAATACACGTATTTTTATACATTATAAAAATGTATCGGCTAAACGTTTTTTAAACATTTATTAGACGTAGCTGTGTTGCTTGAGTCTTTACGTTCTCACATTTTGTCGCATTTCCCTGTGGAAACTCGCAAGTATCAATGCGATATATGCCAGAAGAAGTTTATAATGAACTATCAACTCACTGATCACAAACGTATTCATAGTGGCGAAAGGAATAACAGAGGAAACTTCTTGTGTGATTATTGTGGAAAATGCTTCAGGTAAAGTTATTCTCGGTAAAAATAAGTTAGCATTAACATTATTTCAGTATTCATACAATACTCAATAATACAATTGTCAGTCCGAGATCGGAAGAGCACACGTCT
>NW_012084805.1:8736-9497 GCF_000956235.1 Wasmannia auropunctata
CAAGTACCTCATTATTAATAAAAAACCTCAAAAAAGCTTATTTGTAAAAAACATTCAAAAATTAAAAAATGGAAAAGTAATAAACTGGATTATAATGAAAAAAAATTTGGCGTGCCTGGGTCGCATTAAAACGGAACGATCTGTGGAACATTCAATTGGTTGTGACCAATGATTTATAGAATATAAAATATTTGTAATACAAATAAATATATGTAAAAACATTATTATATATAATAGTTGTGGTTTTACATTGCCAATTCCTATCTTCATCTTCTCTCCCCCAATCGCTCCGACCAATCAGCTTACTAGCAGCTATGGAGCTAATCAGATCACGGGCAGCTACGGGGCAAACGAATCAGATTGCGACATTTAAAGACTATTACCCCCTCCCCTCTCTTAATAACCAATCAGAGCGCGTCATATCCCACCCAGATACGTCTGAGCCACACCATTGGTATCAACGTACCACTCCAATGGTGGGGGAGATTGTATAAATATGCCTCGAAACTACTGACAAGACCAATATATATTTCGCAGCCGCGCAAGTCACACACGATGGAAGCTTTCAAAAGAATGATTACATACTTTACTATTTTTGTAGAAAAAAAATTGGATGTCATCAAGAATTTGCCTACTGAAATTTCCAACGTAATATTTAACATGTTGGACGATCGATCCCTCCGAACTGCCGCAAGGGTTTCTCACACGTGGCGAAGCGTATCTGCCTATGAACGAAGACGCAGGCAATCGCGAAGTACAAA
>NW_012084806.1:0-519 GCF_000956235.1 Wasmannia auropunctata
GACGTGTGCTCTTCCGATCTGCGTGCGGTCTATGGACAGGCGCAACCAAATATTTTCTCTCATTGGTGGGAGTGGGGAATATCAGAACCAAGCGCGCGATGAGACCTAACTTTTGAATGGTACTGTCGCGAGTGTACTACCTTAAAATCAAATTTAGAAGCCTAAATAAAAATACATTTGTATCCTACAAATTCGTGTATATGTATGCGTGAGATATATTAATGTGGTAATAAACATGACACATCACTACACACTACTACATCAATATCGCACGCATACATACTCACAAATTGTCGGTTTGCAACAGCAACAGCGGATTTTTGGAGTTTGATCTAGGATTTAGGATCCTCTTAAAGGCTGCAAGAATCGCAGTATAAGAAATAAACAAAAGTGCAAGTATAAGAAATAAACAAAAAACATATACAAAAGCAATTTATTTATTTTTATTATTATCTTTCTACACATTCCAACTAAAATTGTAACAAAAATATATAAATAATATTTATTATAAATAGTAAA
>NW_012084807.1:0-449 GCF_000956235.1 Wasmannia auropunctata
ATATTCCGCCGATGATAATTTTGATGCTGAAGTGTGCCATTCGGCACGAGGTATGGAAGTGCTGATCCACTTTGGACTTCGTTTTTTCGGATGTGGTATTATTTTGTTCAAATTGGACAAGAGCTGAGATTTCATGGCTATGAGGTAAGAACTGTGATATGGCATGTTACAGTAGATCTCTTTCACATAAATATTATTAACCTGATAATACAAAAATAAATATTAGTAAGAACATTCTTGTGCGACAAATTTTGGCATAAATTTAAAAAAATATTTCAAAATTGTTTATTAAGTTTTCCACTTATAATATACGATTGATGTTCACCTTTACCTGTAATTTTTGAATAAATTCTTGTACTGATTCTGTGGGTCCACTCACAACGCTACTGCTTTCGCTATTGCGACATACTATTTCAATATTCGTTGGACATATATTTTTAAGACATTCG
>NW_012084808.1:0-1029 GCF_000956235.1 Wasmannia auropunctata
GCTAATTAAATGCTCCAAGAAACGATAAAAATAATTCAAAAATATATCACAGAACTTACGATGTCAGTCAAACGATCAGCTTACAAGAGAGAAATTATCTTAAACAATTAGGTGCTTCGACAAAATTGGTATTAAAACGTTTCTTTTTTAATATTATTTAAAGATATCGAATCGTCGAATTAAGTGCTCGTTCCGTTTATCAGAAATTCTAACTTAAACATCAATTGCACCTAATTTGGCGACTAGGTATCTTTAAATAATATTAAATAAGAAATATTTTAACATCAATTTTGTCGAAGCACTTAATTTTTTAAGGTAACTTCTTTCTTGTGAGCCAACCGCGCGATCGATGTTTAAGTTAAAATTTCTAACATACGGAACGAGCACCTTAAAAAAAAAGGTGTTTCGACAAAATTAGTGTTAAAATATTTCTTTTTTAATATTATTTAAAGATATCAAGTCGTCGAATTAGGTGCTCGTTCCGTTTGTCAGAAATTGTAACTTAAACATTGATCGCGCAGTTAGCTCACAAGAGACAAATTATCTAGATAAAAATTAATTAATAAGAATAAATACATGCGACAAATACAATAAAATGTACTATTATTATATTATAGTAACACACTGTGTGCTTAACATCACGGTAACTTCACGTTATCACTATAATGATTCTTACGAATTGTCACTATGTTCTCGTATACTCTCGCGTATCGATTGACTGATTCTGAGGATTAAGCCGTAGCCGGATAAGGAGGGGCAATCTGCCCCCGCGCCGATCATGACCATTTTTTCCAGTTTAGTTGCTTTCAATATCAGTTACAATTTTACCAAACATTAGCACTTAATATTCAATCGTTGGGGTGTGAGAAATAAAAATCAAAATTTCAAAAAAAATGTATATCTTTTAAACGGCTCAATCAATTTTCATAAAAAAAATATATGTTGTAGATGTAGACAAGATACATTTGTAAAAAAATTTCGAAGATTTTTTGAAGTCAGAAACATTGCAAAAAAAAATAAAATATGTTT
>NW_012084809.1:0-511 GCF_000956235.1 Wasmannia auropunctata
TACTCGCTTATGCTGCGCGCACCCAGCAATTCTTCACGTAGCACATTCCGCTCGCATTTTTTGTCATTTAACAAAGGGATAACAATGAAAGGAAACATATTTGACCACAAATATGATGATCATGAAAATAATGTTGTATGCAAAAAGATTGCTTACACCATGATTCATCAAACTGATTAATTTGAACCATAAATATTATATTTACATTATTTGTAACTTTATTAATATCACTTTAATATATCGCTAGTCTGGAACAATAGAGACATATCTTAAAAATACCATTTTTCGCCAAAAATGCTATTTCTATTTGTGAGTATTTTTGTCAATCTTTGAAAAGCTTTATCACACATGGTTGAATTTGTATTAAAATAACCTTTAATTTGGTCACAAAAAAATTTTTAAATTTAAAAAAAGAATGAAAAATAGTGGGGTAAATATTTAAAAAAAATTTAAAAAAATTTTTTTTTATTACTATCATAAAGCTGTCTCTTATACACATCTCTGAGCGGGC
>NW_012084810.1:0-300 GCF_000956235.1 Wasmannia auropunctata
CCGATCTGTGGCTATTACGAGATGTGAACTTCGAAAAATTAAGCAGGAAAGTTTTCGTGTGTTTTGTGAAAGCCTTAGGAAGGACTCTAATCCATCGTTAGTCTGGAAGACAGTAAAGAGGTTTCAATCGAGGTTCAATCGTCCGGAAAATAGCTCGGAATATGCTCCAGAGAAAGTAGAGAAAGTCAGGGCTCAGATTGATGAGCTTAGAACGGGATGGACTTCGAATCGGGCACCTTCCTTCGAGGGTGAGGCTCAAGACGGATTCCTGGACTTACCTTTTACGCCAGACGAACTGAC
>NW_012084811.1:0-332 GCF_000956235.1 Wasmannia auropunctata
ATGTATCGGGGTGTAGAGCGTTAGATTTTATTATATTTATATCGGCTCCCGTGTCTAGTAAAAACTTATCTATTGGGTTTCGGAGTTGGCTGAAAGGGATAGAGATGACATTTCGCGAGGTAGTTCTAATTCCTCGATTAATTGAACTGGATTCGCGCGGCTCGTGGATTGGCCTTGGCGTTGCGCGCTTTTCGCCTGGCCTTGATAGTTTAAAGGCAAGTTATTCTGATTATTAAAGCGATTATAATTATGCGATGTTAGTTGAATTATTTGCAGAATATTGATTATTATAATTTCGTGTATTATTTATCGGTCGATTGTTTTGCGTATTA
>NW_012084812.1:0-430 GCF_000956235.1 Wasmannia auropunctata
TCCCGGGCCCTGGGGAAATCGCCGGCCGTATCGCCCTTCGCGGGCCTCATTCCAACGCCCGCCTTCCCGGTCGCGCTCCTGGCGGATCTTGCATCCTTGCGCGGTCACGCGCTCCGCGTGTGCGCGCTCGGCCACCTGTTCGCCGCGTGCCCGGTGCGCGCCCCCGTTGCTCCCGCGCCAGGTCGCCCGTACTCCACGCACTCTCTGCCGTCCATGGCCTTGACTATTTTCCTCCGTCGCTCCGTTTGTCCGGTGAGGTGCCGCGGTACATACAAGAGGTTCAAAGCAAATTAATAAAATGTACGCGTTTTCAATTCGGGCCTCCCGGAGATCTCGGTCTCGCCTCGACAACGCGGCCGCCGGTCCGGCAAAAGGGGCGCGAACCCGCGCCTTGTGACGGCGGCGGGACGCTGCTCCGCCGCAGCGGACT
>NW_012084813.1:0-336 GCF_000956235.1 Wasmannia auropunctata
TGTTAAGGTTTACATTATATTTTTAATGTTGCTGCAACATTGTATTGCAATATTTCTAAAGGCGGACATTTGACCGTTGTTACAATGTTGTAACAACGTTGCAGCAACATTTTGCAACGTTTTTGCAACATTGCAATCTTGCAAGGAAAGATTGCTACAATTTTGCTGCAATCGTTCTGTGCTGTATGGGAAGTATCACAATAGATAATCGTTGCCGTTTCCGACAAGGTGAACTTTTTGAGTTTTAACGATGTTGTCGTTCGTTTTAATTGCTGTAGTTCCTCGTCGGTAGTCTGCAGCTCGGCAATCTCCTGCATATCTATGCTGGTTGGCATC
>NW_012084814.1:0-558 GCF_000956235.1 Wasmannia auropunctata
CGTGTGCTCTTCCGATCTAGCGGACCACATTCAAGGAACACCGAAGCAATGGAATCTTTGGTGGTGGACGCGGAAGACCTTTCCTTCTTCGTAGGCGGGTTAAACGAAGTGGCGACCATTATTCTATGCTGAGGAACACATACAAGGTAGACGCGGTATACGGTAAAGTCTTGTAAAAGCGTCAGAGTCTCGGTAAACTTCTTCAACGGGCCTGCGCAGATGAGGTGCTTCGGCGATGAATCCGATTAGGGCACACGGTAATAATTGACGTCGGGATAAGTTCCGGTCACAACCTAACCTAACCTTTTTTTTTTTGCGCGGAGGAGAAAAATCTTCGTAAACCCCTTCAAGGAGCGACGATTCGGCCGAAGCTTCCTCGTCCCACCATGAGGGGGAAGACACCCGTGGCCCGGTACGTCCCACGGACGTGACGGATTTCATGCAGACCGATCGGTTTTATCCGATACAGCCTACATGACCTACCGCCTAAAATACTCCCCCAAACTCCCGCACACCACCTACCTAACAAGGAAGCACCTGGAACCGCCCTGTGGGCAC
>NW_012084815.1:0-341 GCF_000956235.1 Wasmannia auropunctata
TTGCGTCTGATATATCTCTACTTCCTGCTTCTATCAGAGATATGTAATCTTTCTGTAAAGTAATATAATTATATCTTGTATAATACTTTGTAAATTGATATTCATATTCCAAAATTATCATAAAAAAGTAATATTTTGTAAGGTAACTTCGGTATATACGCCGCGCGATGATTTATGCCGCAGAAGTAAAAAAAAATAGAAGAATTAATGAAAGTAATTTTCTCGCAACCACTCTGTTACATACCTTTATGTTATATTAGTATTGTGTTATGATTTTAGTTTTTTACTATTAATATTAATAAAATTATTGTAAGTTAAATCAATTTATAGATCGGAAGAGC
>NW_012084816.1:0-714 GCF_000956235.1 Wasmannia auropunctata
GTTCTACTGCGAGTACTATGACAAGTACAAGACCTTTGTCGGCATGTTCTACTGCTTCTTCTGCTGGAGTTTCTGCAAGTTGCACATTTATTTTATAATTTATCGCTGTATCTCTCTCCCTCCCTTCTCTCTCTCTCTCTCTCTCGCTCGCTTACACACACACACACACACACACACACGCACACGCACACGCACACGCACACGCACACGCACACGCACACGCACACATGCATACACTTACGCTGTTATACCTCCTTTTTGTATATTTGTGAGAGTAATACTTTTATTTTGTAAATAAGTAATATACTTATGACTTAGGTAAAAAAACGTGATTTCTTGGGATTATAACTTGGCGCCTTTTATTGATATCAAATCTTTCATATAAGTAATACACTTACGACTTAAGTAAGGAAACGTAATTTTTATGGGATTATAACTTGGCGCCTTTTATTGATATCAAATCTTTCATATAATGTACTTATGACTTAAGTAAGGAAACGTAATTTTTATAGGATTATAACTTGGCGCCTTTTATTGATATCAAATCTTTCATATAAGTAATATATTTATGACTTAAGTAAGGAAACGTAATTTTTATGGGTTTATAACTTGGCGCCTTTTATTGATATCAAATCTTTCATTTAAAGTACAAGGAGATAGTAAAACTTTTATTGTGTAAAATAAGTAATATACATATCATTTAAATAGAGACCG
>NW_012084817.1:0-865 GCF_000956235.1 Wasmannia auropunctata
CTGAAAGTCAGTAAATAGTCGTACAAGGCACGTAAAGTGAAGCTTATATTCAGGCAAGAAAACTCACGATTTGACAGCTGTTAAAAGAAATGAAAAAGATTTTATATATAAAATTCAATAATAACTATAGTTTCCGTCCATTTTTACGACTTTGATAAGTACGACACAAGTCACATTTTCAAAATTAAGCACATAATAACGATATGGCATGCAAGACAAAATTCGCCATCAACACTTTTCACGGTAGGTCCGTTATTCTCGTCAAATCGTGTATTCGTTTCACATTCGACTGTGATTAATAAATTTTTACCGCTCACGATATTGGCATACAACATCTTTTGTAAAATTATCACGATTTACGATTTATAACACCGAAATATGACGTATTATAGAAAGCGCTAATACGACAAATAAACAAAACTTCTAATGTCTACATAGTATCGCCACCGTCAACGCGGAGTTCGTGGCTGAGTACTGACTAGGCAGGAGTCTTAATCGAGAAAGAAGTTGTGTAATACTTTGAATGTTCCATTTTGAAAGAAGTTTCATACATAATAATTCTATCTCTATTAATATGAAATTACTTACCATTAGAATCAGATGAGTTTAACAGATTATTTTTCGCGATTCTATCTGCCTCTGATATTAGAGCTTCATTAGACATAGGTATATCGTCTATATTTTTTATTTGACAAACTGATTCTTCAGTATCAGAACTTATTTCTACAGTTGCCATGACATCGCTGTTCTGTACTTTTTCAAAATGATCCATCAAAGTCTCTTCTTTGACCTTTGTCTTTCCCTTTAGTTTATTTGAGCTTTTCGAAATTTTTGAGGACAAATCGTCATCCGTCAACGAAGCGGA
>NW_012084818.1:0-510 GCF_000956235.1 Wasmannia auropunctata
CGAAGCTCGGCAACAAACGTATTACCTTGGACAAAAACGATAATATAATCATTGATGGGAAAAGTTATTGTTATACCGGAACACAAGGACTTTACGAACTGATTTTCATGTGTTATCCAAATAAAGCGGTCTACAATGACAATGATCTACAAAAATATCAGAGTATTTTATTAGCTACAAACGCATACAGACGCGATCGCAGCGCGCAGGGTTAAATAATGGGTAACAAGGGTCACAAGTATAAGAATATAATCGCACATCTGTTGCCAGAAGATGTGAAAAGCGGTAAAAAAATTGGAAAAGGTATACCGCTCACCATGACAGTGAATGATAGCAAGATTGAATACATTTATTGGGACGATCCCAACGAGCTTGTAGATCGCCTCCGATTGCTCGAGGCCTCGCGCCAAGCTGGTCACAATGCGCACGACAACGAGATGCTGTCGATTATCGAGGAACTTCGCGAAGCGGGTATTATTATAAATTAAACGACACAGTACGAATTATTTA
>NW_012084819.1:0-557 GCF_000956235.1 Wasmannia auropunctata
TGTGCTCTTCCGATCTGACTGCGTCTCCTGTATGCTTTAAGGATTTTGTCATGCTTTCGCTTTCCTCAATTAAAATCTCAACAAATTGCTGCAATATATTAAAATGAAATGTGGGAGTTAATATCTTTCGCCGTGAATGCCACTTGGCTCCTAAAATATGAACAACACATTATATAATTATAAAATGTAAAATTGAATTAAACATTGAGATAAAAGCATTTATACTTTTAATTTCATTTTAAGTTGATTTAATTTTTTACATTTATTTTTTGATAAGCGTTTAAATATTTGCAATTAAAACTTATGTGTTAAAACGTGTTAACGAATTCCTATATGTTTTTAATTTTTTTAATGTTATTTATATAAGATACAAACATTTATGTTATTCTATCTAATTATAATTATATATAATTATTATAAATATTATTAAAATTATTAATTTAAAAAAATAAAGTTTAATCTATTTAAGAAAACTTTCTTTGTTTCATATTTCACCAATCTCTTGCGTAATGTTTGATCCTGTCCAGTATATTGAGAATTATATTACATATGTTAAA
>NW_012084820.1:0-438 GCF_000956235.1 Wasmannia auropunctata
ATCGCGCTTAGCCGGAGTACGCAGGAGCGTAGCGTGTCGTACGTGCGGTTCTTCGCGCTCACTTCACAGGAGAATGTATGTGAAGTGAGCGCGAAGAGCCGCACATACGGCACGCTACGCTCCTGTGTACTCCGGCTAAGCGCGATCTGATTGATTAACTTTATTCGTTAATAACTCTGTAAATAATGGTCTGAGCCAAAATTGAAAGAGGAACTTTTAGTTCAAAATTTCATTCTCTTTCACGCCTTGAAATATTAATTAAGCGTTACGGGACACCCTGTATAATATAACATATAAAATAAGTCCTTCGTAAAAAATATTATTAGCTCAGCGTTAGCGTACAAGTCTGTTGTTCTAGGGATCTCAGGTTCGAATCACGATGCGTTTTCAAAAATTATAATAACCTGCGTAATTTTAATTAATAAACTAGAGATATGC
>NW_012084821.1:0-330 GCF_000956235.1 Wasmannia auropunctata
AATAAGATAGTTCAAATTCGCGTCGGTTACCCGAATCGCGCAAGTCGGAGCACGAGTCGCGCGCGTGCAACGCGCATGAACGCGCGAAAGGCGGATCACGTGATCGGCGCGTGGACCGAAGAGCTAGTCGACGTTCGCGCGCGCGCGCGCGCTCCCGGTATTCGAAGAGGGACGAAGAGTCCGATGCACTCACCTTCCTTTTATTAATTAGAGCGACTTTCGATCCCTTTAGCAGGGCCGGAGGGCTCCCAAGCACACCGCACTGCACTCACGTTCCGATCCAGGAGCGCGCGAAGATCGAACACGCATGCGCGCGCACCGGAAGCAGCG
>NW_012084822.1:0-338 GCF_000956235.1 Wasmannia auropunctata
TTGCACAGTAATCACGACATCGAAATAATCTCGAAATATTTGAAATTTTAATGTTCGACAATTCGGCATAAACGCATCGATGAAATTTGATCGAATCGACATCGATTCGACGTCAATTCGATGTACCATTTCTCACTGGGTTGTGCCAATATTGTCCACTTCCCATCTTTCTCGTAACCACTGTTCTTGGAGTTTCCAATAGTGTTCTCGGATCTCGAGGCATATTTGGTATTTTTGAAAGAATTAATATATGTAATAATGCTTTTAGTGCATTATGGCGTATATTAAATGTCAGCGCCCATTCTTTTAGTGCCTCTCGTATGCCGTCTTCTGCTTGA
>NW_012084823.1:0-448 GCF_000956235.1 Wasmannia auropunctata
ATATTAATTGTACATATACACATAGCGGTACTGCGTACGAAATATGCAAAATCACATATTCAGATCGTAATAATCTAATATGTTAATAATTACGTGACATTTCTTGATTCTTCTGCAAGGAAATCGTAGCGTTTGCTTACAATTGTTAACGTCCGCGTATGCTGTACGCAGTGTACGCGGTGCAGGTCATGTGGGCTCAACCTACAGCTCGGCTGTCTTCTTGCAAGATGTTAGCTGCGTCTGCGTAAGCTCTGCGGGATCGTCGTACTGTGCACTCGTGCTCGTTAAAAGATTAATTATTTTAACTAGTGAAAGGTAGATATTCGTGTGTGTGATATTGCCTAAAGGATTATTTCGGATTGCTCCTTGTTACTGAAGGCACTAAGATTCGATTTATTCAAATAAACGCTCCTATAATACTAAATAAAATTATAGCATTTGCTTACGA
>NW_012084824.1:0-363 GCF_000956235.1 Wasmannia auropunctata
TATTGGATTAGTAGATGAAGTACTGGCAATACAAATAGTTTCAGATACTGTATTAACTTCACTTGTAGCATATTGTTTTACATGATTGGTAGATGATGTACTGGCGATACAATTAATATCAGATATTGGACGAATTACACTTGCAATGCATTGTGTTTCATGATTAGGAAATGATGTACCAGCAATACAATTATCAGCTATTGAACTAATTACTATATTACTTTTATTAATTTTTTTTGCAATCTGTCGACGATTATATTGATTTTGAGCTTTTCTTTCACGACATTGTTTTTGAAATATCTCTTCTTCAGAAGAAGAACGATATATTTTACGTCGAGGCATTTTATTAAAATACAAAAATAC
>NW_012084825.1:0-871 GCF_000956235.1 Wasmannia auropunctata
TGTATAAGAGACAGGCAAAATCATTTTGTAATTAATATACCTCAAAAAAAACTATTGTATCAAATTAAACAAACAAAATCTAAGTTGTATTATCTCTAACGTATACATGATTTTAAAAAAATTTAATTTAATAAATTAAAAATACAATACCAAAAAGAAGTGAAATCAAAATATTATTTCAAGTATATTTATTGTAATTGAATTAAAAACTAAATATACTTTGAAAAAAAATATTGTATCAAATTAAACAAATAAAATCCAAGTTATATTATTTTCAATGTATACGTAAAAAATAAAAACAAGAAATACAATAGATAGCGTAATGAGGACCGCAGAAATTAAAAAGGGATTTCGATAACAAGTAGCAAATTACGTGACAGAAAAATCAAAGATAGGAAGAAATCTCCAACAGCAACATACTTGGCGCGCCCGTTTTTTATATATAAACTCATGGAACTATAATACACGCAATTCATGCTAACAATACATTTTTTATTAATAGTAAATATTTTATGTAAATTAAAAAGATTAAATATACATACTTAAACCAAAAATATTATTTTAACTGTTATAGCCCAAAGGCTATCACGCGCGATAAATCTTGCATTTCGGCAACGCACAGCAGCGAGCGGAAATGCAAGAATGCAAGCTCGCGAATTCCTCGCGAGCGCAAATCAAAGGTCGCATGGGAAGACGACACCGGACTTCCCATGCCCAAATATGGTCCGACCGCGGACCATCGCGAGGGAAATAGGATACCGGGGAAATCCTATATAAGGAGCTGCCTAATCGGGCGCCAGGCAGAGTTCGATAAAAAGAAGTGAACATAGAACTGTAATATATCAGGGACCACTTATAACGAAACAGTAAT
>NW_012084826.1:0-433 GCF_000956235.1 Wasmannia auropunctata
ATAATTTTCAGAAACATCACTGAAATCTCAAATTTCAGTGAAATTCAATAACTTTCAGATACTTTGTAAATGATTTTCGGAGTTATTGCTGAAAGTCTTTGAATTTCCTTGAAAAAGGCTCCGAATCTTACTAAAAATCCCTGAAAAATATATGTTTTCAGACATTTTCAGCGAAATTTTCAAATTCAGAAAAATTTTTGTACTAGGGTATACCAGCGCCTCTTTTTCCATATTTTTTACGAAATTTATCGGCATTTACAAGAGGTCCAATAATCTCTCTGTACTTTGTTCCTTTATTACCCATAATCGGTCCATGAGCGCGTCCTGTGATCGCGTCTGTGAGCGTTCGTCAATAGTAGTATATCCTTATACATTAATTTATCGTTCGTGGTTAAAATCGTTTTGTCCGGTTCACTTTTAAAAATTAGTTAAA